>NC_142470.1:9915164-9982664 GCF_049115385.1 Moschus berezovskii
CTCAAATGTACAGTTCAGTATGTTGAGTATATTCACATTATGTTGCAACAGATCTTCAGAATTTCATCCTGCAAAATTGAAACACTCTACCCATTAGACAACTCCTCATCTACCCTTTCCCCTAGGCCCTGGCAACTACTATTCTACTTTCTGTCTCCATGAATTTGAGTACTCTAGGTACCTTACATAAGTAGAATCGTACAGTGTTTGTCTTTTTGTGACTGGCTTATTTCATTTAGCAGAATGTACTCAAGGTTCATCCTTGTTGCGGATGTCAGAGTATGTCCGAGTTTCCTTCCTTTTTAAGGCTGAGTGGTATTCCCCTGCATGTATTTGCCACATTTTGTTCATCATTCACCTCTCAATGGATACTTGGATTGCTTCCAACTCTTGGCTATTGTGGATAATGCTGCTATAAACATGGGTGCAAATATCTCTTCAGGGTTCTCTTTTCAATTCTTTTGGGTATGCTCCCAGAAGTGGGACTTTAGAATCATATGGTAATTCTGTCTTTAACCTTTTCATAAACTGCCATAGTGCTTTCCATAATGGCTGCATTCTTTCACATTCCTACCAGTGGGGCATAAGGGTTCCAATTTTACCCCATCCTTGCCAGTGCTTATTACTTTCTGGGCTTTTTTTTTTTAATGTGTGTATGTGTTTTGGTAGTAGCCTTCCTGATGGGTGTGAAGTGGTCTCACCATGGCTTGCTTTTGTTGTTTTTGTTTCTTACTATTTATTTATTGATTTGGCTTCATCAGGTCTTTGTTGTAGCTTTCCAGCTTCTCTCTAGTTGAGGCCTGTGGGCCTAGTTGCCCTGGGGCATGTGGGATCTTAGTTTTCCCAAATGGAACAAACCCATGTCCCCTGCATTGCAAGGAGGATTCTTAACCACCGGACCACCAAGGAAGACCCTCATTACGGTTTGATTTGCATTTCTCTAATGACTAATTTCAGTGTTGGCCATCTGGTGATGTCCATGTGTAGTCCTCTCTTGTGTTGTTGGAAGAGGGTGTTTGCTATGACCAGTGCGTTCTCTTGGCAAAACTCTATTAGCCTTTGCCCTGCTTCATTCTATACTCCAAGGCCAAACTTGCCTGTTACTCCAGGTGTTTCTTGACTTCCTACTTTTGCATTCCAGTCCCCTATAATGAAAAGGACATCTTTTTGGGGTGTTAATTCTAGAAGGTCTTGTAGGTCTTCATCAGTTCAGTTCAGTTCAGTCGCTCAGTCGTGTCCGACTCTTTGCGACCCCATGAATTACAGCACGCCAGGCCTCCCTGTCCATCACCAATTTCAGCTTCTTCAGCGTTACTGGTCGGGGCATAGACTTGGATTACCGTGATACTGAATGGTTTGCCTTGGAAACGAACAGAGATCATTCTGTCATTTTTGAGATTGCATCCAAGTACTGCATTTCGAATTCTTTTGTTGACTATGATGGCTACTCCATTTCTTCTAAGGAATTCTTGCCCACAGTAGTAGATATAATGGTCTTCTGAGTTAAATTCACCCATTCCAGTCCATTTTAGTTCGCTGATTTGTAAAATGTCAACGTTCACTCTGCCATCTCCTGTTTGATCACTTCCAATTTGCCTTGATTCATGGAACTAACATCCAGGTTCCTATGTAATATTGCTTTTTACAGCATCGGACCTTGCTTCCATCACCAGTCACATCCACAGCTGGGTGCTGTTTTTGCTTTGGATCTGTCTCTTCATTCTTTCTGGAGTTATTTCTCCACTGATCTCCAGTAGCATATTGGGTACCTACCAACCTGGGGAGTTCATCTTTCAATGTCCTAACTTTTTGCCTTTTCATACTGTTCATGGAGTTCTCAAGGCAGGAATACTGAAGTGGTTTGCCATTCCCTTCTCCAGTGGACCACATTTTGTCAGAACTCTCCACCACGACCTGTCCATCTTGGGTGGCCCTACTTGGCATGGCTCATAGTTTCATTGAGTTAGACAAGGCTGTGGTCCATGTGATTATATTGGTTAGTTTTCTGTGATTGTGGTTTTCAGTCTGTCTGCCCTCTGATGGAGAAGGATAAGAGGCTTATGGAAGCGTCCTGATGGGAGAGACTGACTGAGGGGGATACCGGGTCTGAGATCTATTACTACGATGAATTCCATTCATTGATTTCCTAATATTGAGCCATTTGTAGATTCAAGAAATAAACCACATTTGGTCATTGTGTAATACACTGTTAAATTCGGTTCACTTAAGACTTATTTAGAATTTTTTGCATTGCTTTTCCTAAAGTGGCTATGGTTCTCTTTTTCATGTGAAATCTTTCTTACATTTGGGTATTAATGTTCCACTTGCTTTATTAAAATAATTTGAAAAAATCCTCTTTTAAAAAGTCTACAACAGTCTAAATAATATTGTATTTATCTGCTCAATAGAAGTTAAAAGGATTTCCCTGAAAGACCATCTGCGCCTGGTATATTTTAGGGAGATAACTCTTTATCTACTTTTTTATATAAAACAATTTCTATATGAAAATGTTTAGCTTTTCTATCTCTTCTTGAATGGAGTTTGGTCATTTGCATTTTGGAAAAATTACCAAATTCATCCAGGTTTTTAAACATATTTATACAAAGTTGAATAAAGCTGTTTCATGATTCTTTCCTTTCTTTCTGTGGCTACTTTTCCTTCATCATTTCTTCTTTTGTGTATTTAGGCTTTCTTGCCCTTTATCTTCGGAGAAGGCAATGGCACTCTACTCCAGTACTCTTGCCTGGAAAATCCCATGGACGGAGGAGCCTGGTAGGCTGCAGTCCATGGGGTCGCTAAGAGTCGGACACGACTGAGCAACTTCACTTTCACTTTTCACTTTCACACATTGGAGAAGGAATTGGCAACCCACTCCAGTGTTTTTGCCTGGAGAATCCCAGGGAAGGGGGAGCCTGGTGG
Organism: Moschus berezovskii; assembly: GCF_049115385.1. Taxonomy (NCBI): domain Eukaryota; kingdom Metazoa; phylum Chordata; class Mammalia; order Artiodactyla; family Moschidae; genus Moschus; species Moschus berezovskii. Next base: position 9,918,084 of record NC_142470.1, read on the forward strand.
GCTGCCGTCTATGGGGTCGCACAGAGTCAGACACGACTGAAGCGACTTAGCAGCAGCAGCAGCAGCCCTTTATCTTAATTAGGTTAGCTTACAATTTATTTTATTTCCTCATGAAATGAATTCTCTTTTTCTGCTTATTAACTCACAGGTTCTCCTTTTATCGTCATGAGTTTCTTACTCCTGCTTTCCAATGGTTTGGCTTCTGCTCTTTTCCTAACTTCTTAGATCAGATATTTAATTTTCTCATTTTCCTCTTTCTTGCTTATTGATATCAATACTGAAGGCTCTTCCTCTGGATATTACTGTGACTATTTCCCACAGATTCTGATCGGGAGTTAATTTCTTCATTTTCTAGGTTTTCTACAGATCCTGCTTATATTCCTCTTTGGCCCGAGTGCTAGTTAGTAGGGAGTTTAAAAAATTTTTAGGTGGTAAAGAATCATTGAGTTTGGTGGTGTTTTCTCATTTTATCTTTAATTTCCAGTTTTAGTGTGCTGGGGTAAGAGTTCTCCAATAACCATTCTCTTCTCTCTGGTAATAATAAAACACTAGCCACCTCATGCAATGAGTTGACTTACTGGAAAACTCTCTGATGCTGGGAGGGATTGGGGGCAGGAAAAGGGGATGACAGAGAATGAGATGGCTGGATGGTATCACCGACTCGAAGGACAAGAGTTTGAGTGAACTCTGGGAGTTGGTGATGGACAAGGAGGCCTGGCGTGCTGTGATTCATGGGGTCTCAAAGAGTCGGACACGACTGAGTGACTGAACTGAACTAAACTAAATGTTTAGCCAGGCACATGGCTTCTCAGAATAAAAACTACATTTCCCAGCCATTTAACTGACTCTTGCAGTTAAAAGTCATCATGTGATGAAGTTCTGGCCAATGGGATGGGAGTAGTATCATGTACAGACCCTCTAGCTGGAGATTTTGAAAGGAGGTTGAGGAGTATGCCCTGATTTTACTATTACTTGATTCTGCTGTTTGGAAAAAGGATCCTTGCAGATGAAGTTAGCACCCTGAGAACAACAGAGCAGCAAAATAGAAGTCTATGCTCTTCTACTTCAGCGCAGTGGGAAACCGCATACAGCACAGTGCCCATGCCAACCTTGAATCACATACTTTTGTGCTATTACATGAAAGAAAAATATTTCATACTGTTCTCAGTTCAGTTCAGTCCAGTCGCTCAGTCATGTCCGACTCTTTGCGACCCCATGAATCACAGCACGCCAGGCCTCCCTGTCCATCACCAACTCCCGGAGTTCACTCAAACTCATGTCCATTGAGTCGGTGATGCCATCCAGCCATCTCTTCCTCTGTCGTCCCCTTATCCTCCTGCCCCCAATCCCTCCCAGCATCAGAGTCTTTTCCAGTGAGTCAACTCTTCGCATGAGGTGGCCAAAGTATTGGAGTTTCAGCTTTAACATCAGTCCTTCCAATGAACACCCAGGACTGATCTCCTTTAGGATGGACTGGTTGGATCTCCTTGCAGTCCAAGGGACTCTCAAGAGTCTTCTCCAACACCACAGTTCAAAAGCATCAATTCTTCGGCGCTCAGCTTTCTTCACAGTCATACCGTTCTAGCCATTATTATTTTGGCACTCCGTATACATTATCAAATCTCTTCTACAACTAATATAGCTGGTATTTTTTTTCTCCTGCCTGTATATTGATAGGAGTTTCCCCTTTAATCCTTGAAATTCAATTATCTCACCTGCCTATAGGTCTCTTTTCATTAGCTTTACCTAATGTTCAAAGAGAAGCGTTGTTTAATTATTCCTTTGATTATTGCTCATTTTCTTCCATCTGTAGCATCTTTATTCAAGGTGTCTTTTCACTAATCATGCCCATTCCTTTATTCTTTTATTCTGAATTATGGAAAGTTTTTTTTGAGACTCATCTTTTAAACCATGGCCTGTGTTTTTCTGCAGTATTCAACCTGCTATTTCCCACCTTCATTGCCTTTATAAATGCAGCAGTTGCACTTTTCAGCTGAAAACAATCGTTTCTAGTCTCAGAGGATACGTTTTTCAGATATGCAACGTCCCTTTGAATCTTGTTGGGCACACAAATTGGAGATTTTCTAAAAACTTCTGCTGATCCTGGCAGGAGGTTTATCCCAGAGGGACACATCTGCGTGGGTTCCTTCCTTATGAATGGCTGTCTTTTCACACAGCCCGCAGTCTCCCTCTGGTCACTCATCCTCGCACTGAGCATTTCTGCATCCCCGGGGCTTGAGAGGGTTCTAATCTTCCAGATCCGAATGAGGAAACGTTTGTGTTTGCTGAGGGTTTAGTTTGCTACATCTAGGTTTCGTTGTCTGAGGGGAGTAAGACAGGTGAGATATTAAGGCACGCACATCAAGGCAATATTTGCGCTCTGCCAGTAAGCCTCCTTTCTGAAGCTAGGGATGCACCTCCCACTTGGTGGGGCGTCCTCTGTCTCCATCTGGCATGGCCAGGCACACCAGGACCCAGCTGTGTGCACAAACCAGTCTTCAGAACCAGCCCCCAAGGAAAGCTGTGGGCTGGCCCCTCAGTTCGCTGCCCGAGGCACTCACAGAAACGGCTCTCACCTACTGTCCCCAGCCCGCCTCATCTTCACACTCTGCCTCCCTGAGCTTAGGTGGGTTATGGGGTTCTGATGGGGATCCCTTACACACAGGTCAGCCACCTAGTCTGGTAGTTAGGACTATATGGGCTCCGGGGGTGGTTGGAAGGGTGTGGCTTCAAGTCCCAGTTCAGCTGCTTCGTAGCTGAGTTGCGACAAACAAAGGACAGAGTCTCTGGGCCTCAGTTCCCTCTTGGACAAAATGAGGTCAATGACAGCAACTCATCCCTGTGCTGTGATGAGGGTTCACTATGCATGGGACTTTCTTGACCCAGGATCTGGCACACAGTAGGTGAATCATCAGGGGCTTCCTAGTCAGCCTTAGTGGTAAAGACCCTCCCTTTCAGTGCAAGAGATGTAAGAGATGAAGTTTCGATCCCTGGGTCAGGAAGATCCCCTGGAGAAGGAAACAGCAACCCACTCCAGTATTCTTGCCTGGAGAATACCCTGGACAGAGAAGCCTGGCAGGCTACAGTCCATGGGGGTCGCATAGAGCTGGACATGACTGAAGTGACTTAGCACAGCACAGCACAGGTTCACCATCACTGGAAACTCTAATAACTCCTGATAGGGCACCTCCTTCTTGCACCATGGGTCCCACAGACGACCAGCCCTTTCCCCAGGCAGATTCCTCAAGTATTGGGAGAAATATTGCCAGTTTCTAATCCATCAGCGTCACTCTCTTTTCTGTGCCTGGCAAGGGGGAACCTGTCCTCTGTGCTCCCCTATTTTTTATCCCTATATAAATATCACTCTGTAGTCATTTCAGAAGGAATGGGAGGAGGGGAGGAAGCAGTCAAAGAAAAGTCTCAGTTCGCTGTCTTGTTTACCACCTGATGGTCCACGTTCCTTACAATCTTCCTAACCTACAGGTCCTAGCTTCCCATCCACCCTGTGGATACAATAGGCTCCTCAGGTTTGAGACCACACAGCTAAGGGGAGAAAACTCTTCTCCTTGTAACCCTACAGCACCCCACCAGCTGGGCCATCCCTGCCTTCCTTCCTTCCATCCTAGCCAAGCCAGGGACTAGGGAGGATTCCTAGTTGGTCATTAGGATTTTACTTCACAACCAAGAAGATATTTTGGAGAGAGGCAGAGCAAAGAAGTGATGGGCAAAGAATTGCCCACTACCTTCTTTGGGTAGGCAGTACTTGGAAAAAGCATCGAGGTAAGAGGTACAGGCATAGAGAGCCTGGACCCAGACCAAGCTACCCCGAGGAAAAACAACCAGCGACAGTCAAGCACCAGGAGCTGTTGAGTGCACATGCATTCCATCCACTTGTTCTCAGTCCTGTGAAATGGGACTGTTATTATACCCATTTGACAGATGATAGACCTGAGACCCAGAGAGGAGACATGCCTCGTCTGGGGTCACACAGCCAGCAAGTGGCTGATCTGGGGCTCTCCTCCACATCTGTTGGATTCCCAAGTTCATGCATGTAACCACTCTAGACTGACTCATTCTAATCACAAAACGTTGCCCCAAATCTGCTTCTCACATTTGTCCCCCAACTATCTTTGGGGCACTGAGAGACTCAGCATACCATCCCAGCTCTGTAGACACTGCCAGAACCTCTAGCTCCACCTCTTCTCTCCCTGAAACCAAATCTGGCATTCACGGGTGGCCAAAGAATCTGCCTGCAATTCAGGACACCTGGGTTCAATCCCTGAGTTGGGAAGATCTCCTGGGGAAGGGAAAGGCTACCCACTCCAGTATTCTGGCCTGGAGAATTCCATGGACTGTACGGTTCATGGGGTTGGAAAGAGTCGGACACAACTGAGCCACTTTCACTTTTCAGCCCAGGATCACCCACACCTTCTTTGGGCTACTCTGCTCCAGCCACAGCTGCAAGGGGCAACATTTCTCAGAGCTGGAGCACACACCGGTGGGTTTTCCAATAACATCTGACTTGGCTTTTAATTATCGGGAAGTGATTGTTGATTTACACAGCAATATTTATCCAGCAAATTGCTAATTAATGCACTGAAAAATGCCAAGTGGTGTCAAATATTTGCAGTACCAAAATATTTTTATTTTCGGTAAGGAGTAGAATCGATGCAAAGGCACTAAAGTGTTTAAACAAGGTATGCAAAGTTTAAGCTCAATATTAAACAAAGAGGAAGGCTGGATGGGCTTCATGACTGGGGCTCTGGGGTGTTCTGTAGACTGGGGGATGTTCAGAGATAGTCCTGAGAGCAGTGAGCCCCAAATCTCTTCTCAGAATGTGCCACCCTTGAGATGCAAAGGGCACCAGCCAGCCACAGACAAGGACATCTGGGTGACTAGGAACATCGTAGGTACACCCTCATCTTACTTTCATTATGTCTCCCAGGTGCCACCGCCCCCACCACTGCCCTGTCCACCACTGTTCACTCATTCATCATATTTTATGTTTTAAATATTTGCTATGTGCTGGACATTATTCTGTTGCTGGGGAGATAAGATCCTTAGCTCATGGAGCTTGTGCTGGATTTCAACACCTAGTAAGCAAGAAAATAAGTAAATGAACAATTTTTTTTCAGAGGTTGTTAAGGGCTACAAGAAATGAATCCAGGGAAGCAATAAGGAGTCATTACTTTAGATTGCTTGCTCAGGGTAGGTCTTTGTTCGGGGTGGGTGGGGGGAATGCCATTTTAGCTGAAAGAGCTAAGCCAGACTTATAAAGATACGGGGACAGAACTTGCCAGGAGCATGAACAGAAAGTGCAAAGGCCCTCAGACAGGAAGGGACCTGGGCTAGGGGAACCAAGATGCGTGGAGCAGAGGGGCTGGGAGCCAGGTAAGAGGTGATATTGACAAGGAGGAGGTATCCCATGGCGCAGGAGTGAAGGAGTCAGAGGGTTTTATTCTAATCGTGGTAGGGAGCCATCAGACAGCCCTGAGAGAAGTGTGATGGGGCGCTGGTCTACTCTGTCAAAGCGCCTCTGCCTGTAGAGTGGAGAACTGATCAGGGGCCAAGTATGGAAGCAGCAGGACCCTGGCAACCGTGATTCCTCAAGCAGGATCCAGATGAGAGGGAGGGAGCACAGAGCAGGGTGGGGACCGAGAGCAGGAGTCAGGGAGTGTGGGGGTGGGGCCTACAGTCTTGCCAGGGGATGGAATATGGGGTGTTTGCTGCCTGGAAAGAGGGTTCACAGCCTCACCTTCACCCCCTGAATCTCCTTCATAGCCTTTTCATCATCCCAAACCACAGTGGCTACTGTTTATTGAGGATTTACACGAGGTTATTTACTTTATGAGCTGGTCTGTCTCAACAACGCCACGTGGGAGGTATTATTATGCCTTGTGTAATTTACCTGGCCTTGCCGATCCACTGAAAAGACTGAGGGTGGAGCTGGAAATGACCACTAGTTGCTCATTTCATCAAGAGCACGTGTCGGGTGCCTACAGCCGAGCTAGGCCAGGGACCTGCGGGCCCCGCCTCCCTGCTTCCTCCCACCCTTCCATCAAGAAACCCACCACCTGAACAGGAACAAAGCGCTTCCAACTTGGCTCCACCTCCTTGAGGTCGGTGTTATTACCCCATTTTACAGATGGGTAAATGGTCTCCCTGCATTTAACTTTGTCCAATCCGCTGTTCACCAACTAGAACTGTCCTTCTGAAGTGTACATCTGACTATTCCTGCCCTTGCCCCCACCTGGGGAGGTTCCTGTCTGCCACCCCTCCCTCCACCTTCACTGTAAGGGAGCTTTGGGGGTTGGGGTGGTGGGAGGGAGGGCTTTGCCTTGCCACACACCTACTCTGTGGCCTCCCTTCCTTCATCTGGTAGCCAAATGTGCCCCCAGGACCCTGGACCAGTTACAGCCCTCCCCCAAACCAGGTTTCAGGACTAAGGGGGTCAGAACTGGGGCATTTTGGAGTTCTGAGCTTTGGCCTGGTGGGGGCCAGATGTCCACTAAAGCCTGAATTCTGAAGATGGTTAAACGCCACATGACAAGGGGTCTCCCAAAACAAAGGGCAGAGGTGAGAAGTCACAAGTTCTCCTACTGATGGGCCCCCTCTCCTTCCTTTGTCAGGGGGGAGTGGAAAGCACTGCGGTTTTGCAGGGGGTGGGGTCGGGGTGTCTAAGTTGGTGATACAAGCCTTTCTCCCTTACCCCACACCTTCGTATCAGTTGTTGATTTTTGGTTGTTAAGTCCTGTCCAGCTGTTTTATGACCCCATGCACTGTAGCCCGCCAGGCTCAGCTGTCCATGGAATTCTCCAGGCAAGAATACTAGAGTGGGTTGCCATTTCATTCTCCAGGGGACACTCCCAACCCAGGGATCGAACCCCCGTCTCCTGCACTGCAGGCAGCTTCTTTACCACTGAGCCACCTGGGAAGCCCGTTGGACCAGTAGCATGGACAAAATGTGGTATCAGCACACACACAGCAGAATAGTACACGGCCATGAAAAATGAGCTGCCAGGACACACTGCTATATGGATCAAGCTCACAGATGATGCAATGCCATACAAGCCAGACACAAAAGAATGTAGTGTGTGTGGATCCATTTATGTAAAGTTCAAGGACAGGCAAGATGAACCTAGTTTATGTTGAAACCAGGAAAGGTGGGGTAATAACCAGAGGGAAACTTCTGGGTGCTGGAGATATTCTGCATCTTTGTGTGTGGTGACATGAGTGCTGTTGACTCCACACTTAAGACTGTGCACTTTTCTAGAAGTTTTACCTCAATACAAATAAAACTATTTTTAAATTTAGGCTGAGTTGACAAAGCCCTTGACTCCAGCTGGAGAAAATAAAGTGGGAACTGGAATTTAAAGAATTAGTGAGAACATTTATCAGCAGCTCCTCAAAAGAAATCATACCTAGGAGAATCAGTTCAGTTCAGTTGCTCAGTCATGTCCGACTCTCTGCGACCCCATGAATCACAGCACGCCAGGCCTCCCTGTCCATCACCAACTCCCGGAGTTCACTCAAACTCATGTCCACAGAGTTGGTGATGCCATCCAGCCATCTCATTCTCGGTCGTCCCCTTCTCCTCCCGCCCCCAACCTTTCCCAGCATCAGAGTCTTTTCCAGTGAGTCAACTCATCGTACAAGGTGGCCAAAGTATTGCAGTTTCATACCTTGTCTTAAATGGCTTTCCAACTCTATATTAAAATCAGAATAGCAATAGTAGATAAAGGGATTGTGTGTTCATACATATTTAAGATTTTATAATATTTAATTATCTAAATATAACTTATGGACATTTTACTCTTGATTTTTATTTATTAAAAGAAGGTTATTAAAACAAAAAGGAAAAACATCTCCCTGAATATATTATTACCCTCATGGTTCTTGCTCCCCTGTAAATATTTTACTTAGTCATCATATCTGTATACAAGCTTTATTGAATGTATATACTTTACTTTTTATGTAATTTATTATGTTGTCTCTTTAAAATTCGTATTCCCAAGATCTAATAAATACTCAGATCCATTCTCTTCTAGCCTTTCCAGTATTCAATTTTTTTATGAATTTTATCTTTTGTGCAGAGAGAGTTGTATCTAAGGTATATCTAAATTACAAATTATTTTTTTCAAGTTGCTAATCAGTTTTTTCAGCAGCATTTGCTAAATAATTCATCATCTACTCATTGTTTTGATTTCTTTACCATATTTAATATTTACATGTGATCTCATCTATTTCCAGACATTCTCTTCTAATCCATTTAAATCTATTTCTTTTTTTCCAGCAATATTCTCACTGTTCTAATTATTGCTACTTTATATGTTTTAACATTCAGTAAGGCTCTACATCAATGTTCTCCTTTTACAGAATATACTTTGATATTCTGACCAATGTTTTTTCCAGATGAATTTTAGAATCATTTCATCAAGTTCCTTTCACAGGATTGTTTGGTATTGCATTAAATCTGCAAATTAACATGGAGGTGGTTTGACATTTTTACAATATTCGGCCTTCCCATGCAGAAACATAGTATACGTCTCCATTTATTCTGGTCTTCTTTTATTTCACCAATAAAATTTTGTAGTTGTCTTTATATAGGTCACACGCATTTCTCATTAAGTTTATTCCTAAGTATTTTTCCATTGCTTCTGGGAATGGCATCTCTTTCTTTCATTACAGTTGCTGGCAGACTGTGGCTGGAACACAGGAGAGCGTTGACTGGGGTAAATAGGTCTTGTCTCTGGCCACTTTACTAAATGGCTATTTGTTTATATACATTTGAGTTGCTTCCTTTGGATTTCTGGTCCCAAATCACATTGACAGTGAATATTATTTGTCATGCTGGCACTGGATGGGACTCAAGCCTGGCATCTGATGGGCCTGGGGGAGCCAGTCACCATCTGCCCACTGAGCCACAGTCTCACCCCAGCTGAGACTAGAACCAGCCCTGAACCTCAAGCCCTTGCTGAAGTCCCTGACGTTTGTCTTCTCCCCCCATCTAGCGGCGCTCTGCCCCGGCTCTCCTAGGGGTCTCCTCTCAACTCTAAGGGACTCCCCATGGACCCAAAGTGCAGCCATCCTATTAATCAAAGCCATAGCTACCAAGTATCAGGATGAGTCTAGGCCCTTGGTCAAGCCATACATAACATCTTCTTTTAAATTCCTGAAAGGTATACATGATTAACCAGAGAGGCTGAAGGGCTTTCTGAGATCACACAGCTGTCAAGTGGCAGATCTGGGATTCAAACCTTTGTTCCCTATACTCTACCACATTGCTTCCCTGTACAGTACCCCCTATACTTTTACCCATCAAACAGGCCCCGGAGAATTAATGCATGCCAGGCTGGAGCCTTCAGAGTTCACCAGGTCACCCTGGGCATTGCAGTGTGAATCCAGGAGCCCAACCAGCTCCCCTCAACCTGGTCCCACCTGCTCCAGAATCAGGCCCAAGTCCCTTGTGTTATAAGAGTTTGATGACCATATGGCAACTTTCCTCATTAAAGAATGTGGTCATTACAGTTACCCAAGTCCCAAGGCCTTTTGAGCAAATGCCCTGCCTGAATATTTATCATATTATAGGGCAATTTTGTTGTAGTCATTGTGGCAACAGTAGCAGTGAACATTTACTTGGCTCTCACCACGGGCCAGACACCGTTTAGCACATTATGTATATGATCAGGAGAGTGGAAAAGCTGGCTTAAAACTCAGCATTCAAAAAACAAAGATCATGGCATTGGATCCCATTGCTTCATGGCAAACAGATGGGGAAAAAGTGAAAACAGTGACAGACTTTATTTTCTTGGGCTCCAAAATCACTGCTGACAGTGACTGCAGCCATGAAATTAAAAGATGCTTGATCCTTGGAAGAAAGGCTATGACAAACCTAAACAGTGTATTAAAAAGCCAAGATATCACTTTGCTGACAAAGGTCTGTGTAGTCAAAGCTATGGTTTTTCCAGTAGTCCTGGATGGTTATGAGAGTTGGACCATAAAAAAGGCTGAGCATCAGATGCTTTTGAATTGTGGTGCTGGAGAAGACTCTTGAGAGTCCCTTGGACTGCAAGGAGATCCAACCAGTTCATCCTAAAGGATATCAACCCTGAATATTCATTGGAAGGACTGATGCTGAAGCTGAAACTTCAGTACTTTGGCCACCTGATGTGAAGAGCCGACTCATTGGAAAAGACCCTGATGCTGAGAAAGATTGAAGGCAGGAGGAGAAGGGGATGACAGAGGATGAGATGGTTGATGGTATCACCAACTCAGTGGACATGAGTTTGAGCAAGCTCCAGGAGTTGGTGATGGACAGAGAGACCTGGAGTGCTACAGTTCATGGGGTCGCAAAGAGTTGGACATGACTGAGCAACTGAGCAATAACAATACATGATCTCATTTATCTATGAGTTTGAAACTTTGGTATTCATTTTACAGATGAGAAAACTGAGGCACAGGGAGATAAGTTATTTGTCCGAAGACACTCAACTTATAAATGGCAGAGTCAGCATATGAAATTTGAAAGCTAGCTCAGAAGTCTGATTATGTTTGAATGTTTATTTCTGCACTTCTTACTTCCTTTATTGTTCAGAGAAATAGTGTTATAAATCAGTGGTCCCCACAAGCTGCTCCACAAACTGGTGTGTCTTCAACATGGCAGAGGGGCTTTGTACAATGCAGAGGCCCAGAAAGTTTGCAAGAAATCTGCGCTAAAATCAGATGCAGGACTCACACTGAGAACTCAGGGCCTGGGCCCCCTACGATTGCATGTCAGGCCCATCCCATTCTGCAGCACATGGAGGAGTCAGGCAGCCCAGAGTCTGTCTGTGTCTGCAAGTCCCTTACTGGGTCTAGTGCTCAGCCAGGTTTGAGGAGAGGATGTCTGTCTCAAGAAGCCCTTCTTTGCTATCTAATGATGTGAACATTTGTTTATTTTGTAATGAATCCCAATACTAATAGATGTTAGTACAAAAGAAATAAATGATTCAGCCATCATCACTGAAGCATTTTTCTATGTTTGGCAAGGAGAGAGGAATTTCCCAGTGAAGATGCCAAAATCATAGTCACCATTCAGGAAGCATATCTTTATGCGCTAAAGAGTCATCACAAACTATAAGAAAGACATCAAATCCTAATAGATTTCCTGAAGGACATGCATCAAAGCCAAGAATTTGAATAGGTCACTCATCCAGAAGGCAAAAACCACTAGTAAATCAAAGCACGGGAATTCCACTTCATAAATGATTTTTTTAAAAAGATTAAATAGTGAGATGCCCTTTAAAGTCTGCCAAAGAACTAAAACACATGGCCTTTGGAATTAAGCCTACCTGGGTTTGCTATCAACCTCCATACTCCCTCACCCCCTACTGTGTGACCTTGGGCAGGTGAGGCCCCGTCTCCTCATCTGAAAGATGGGGACCTTGTGGGGCCACTGTATTAATTGAGACGGAGAATGAAAGCACAGGCCATGGTGCACAGGGGGCCCTGGTACCTCTGAGCTGGGTCAACCACTGTACTGTCAGTCAGTCAGTCAGTTCAGTCGCTCAGTCGTGTCCGACTCTTAGCGACCCCATGAATCACAGCACGCCAGGCCTCCCAGTCCATCACCAACTCCCGGAGTTCACTCAAACTCATGTCCATTGAGTCGGTGATGCCATCCAGCCACCTCATTCTCTGTCTTCCCCGTCTCCTCCTACCCCCAATCGCTCCCAGCATCAGAGTCTTTTCCAGTGAGTCAACTCTTCGCGTGAGGTGGCCAAAGTATTGGAGCTTCAGCTTTAGCATAAGTCCTTCCAATGAACACCCAGGACTGATCTCCTCTAGAATGGACTGGTTGGATCTCCTTGCAGTCCAAGGGACTCTCAAGAGTCTTCTCCAACACCACAGTTCAAAAGCATCAATTCTTCGGCGATCAGCCTTCCTCACAGTCCAACTCTCACATCCATACATGACCACTGGAAAAACCATAGCCTTGACTAGACGGACCTTGGTTGGCAAGGCAATGTCCCTGCTCTCTAATATGCTATCTAGGCTGGTCATAACTTTCCTTCCAAGGAGCAAACGTCTTTTAATTTCATGGCTGCAATCAGCATCCGCTGTGATTTTGGAGCCCAAAAAAATAAAGTCTGACACGGTTTCCACTGTTTCCCCATCTATTTCCCATGAAGTGATGGGACCAGATGCCATGATCTTCGTTTTCTGAATGTTGAGCTTCAAGCCAACCTTTTCACTCTCCACTGTACTGGAAGTCCCCTAAATATGAACAGGTTCCATTCCAAGAGCACATGCCTAAATCCAGTTTGTTCATAAGTCCAACAATGTCAGCCTAGGTACCCAGGTAACACAATCAGCTTTATAGGACTATACTGCAATAGGCTTATAGTAGTTTTCACACAATACATACATAAAACAAGCACAAAAATAAACATTTTTAATCTGATAGTACAGTACCTTGAAAAGCACAGTAGTACAGTACAACAGCTGCCTCACAGGGCATGGCAAGTACATTCGCATCTTGGAAAGTTCACAACTTGAAGGTTCGTATGTAGGGAACTTACTGTATTGCAGTGTTAAACTGCCGTGAAATCGTTCTGTGCCAACACTGCCCACCTTTTGCAAGAAATCTGTGCTACAATCAGATGTGGGACTCACACTGAGAACCCAGGGCCTGGGCCCCCGACAGCTGCACGTCAGGCCCATCCCAGCCCCACAGTCCTCCACCCTTGGAACCATCCTCACTTCTGTCCTTGTTGCTGCCTCTCTGGTTGCCATCCCTGCTGCTTCCTTCAAAACAGGGCTCCTAAACCTGGATTGACTCGTCTGTGGCTGAAATCTAGCCTTTCCTTCCATTAAGAATGTCATGTTACCAATACCGATGACTCTGTCACCAGTGGAAATTACAGATGTTTTCATATCACAGCACAGTTGCTACTAATTTCTCAGAATAACCTTTACATTTATTACCACCTTGAAATCAGGACAGTGATTGGAACTGCCACCAGACCCTGCTGTTTAATGTGTTCATAAAGAAACATGTATATTGATATACCACAAGTTTTTATATTTTGATCATGTGTTTTAAGAAATCAGTTTCTTTGGTAATCCTGTATGCATGATTTTATGCATTTAGAAACACTTGTCCAAGCAAGGGACCCACAGCCTTCCCCAGACTGCTGAAGGGGTCCGTGGCATAAAAAGGGTTACGAACCCCTGCCTTAGAACCTCTGCAGTGGCTTCCATCATTCTCTGCATTTTGCAGATGAAAAAATGGAAGCTTGAAGAGGTTAGTTACTTGTCCAAGGGCACCCAGCTAGTGAATGCTGCTGCTGCTAAGTTGCGTTAGTCATGTCCAACTCTGTGCGACCCCAGAGATGGAAGACCACCAGGCTCCGCCATCCCTGGGATTCTCCAGGCAAGAACACTGGGGTGGGTTGCCATTTCCTTCTCCAATGCATGAAAGTGAAAAGTGAAAGTGAAGTTGCTCAGTCGTGTCCAACTCTTCACGACCCCATGGACTGCAGCCTACCAGATTCCTCCGTCTATGGGATTTTCCAGGCAAGAGTACTGGAGTGGGGTGCCATCGCCTTCTCCAACTAGTGAATGACAAAGCTTCAATTTAACTTTGGCATTCACTGGAGCCACTGCCCAGCCCATGTGCTTCCCCTGTTTAGTCTTGCTCTGGGGGCTGAGGACACGATACAGCTCTGGCATGGCCCCCGCACCCCAGGAGGTCCCCAAGCATTGGGGAGACAGATTCCTGTGTAATCCTAACCCATGATTGTAAGCCCTTTTCCTTATCAGCTCCAGGAGATGCCCTGATCTGATTCCTCTTTGGGGAATGGGGTACCCAGAGTGAGTCAAAGCTGGCTAGGATGGATCTGAGACCTCAGTTGGGGTGTCCTGACTTCGAAGATGAACAGTGGATGGAGCTGGTGATGAGTCCCTGAAAGTGGGCCCAAGAGCAGCTCCACAGGTCCAGCCAGCAAAGGTAAGGCTATGTCCAGGCCTGAGGGTGGAGGCACCAGGAGAGAATGGGGGTAACCAGCTCCTAGCTCTGTGCCGCTTCACACAGCTGTTAGAGATCAGGAAACATTCATTGATGGGCTGAATGAGTGAGTAATTGAACAGATAAACAGGTTCATCCTGCACCAAGCCAAGGCTGGATTGGCCAAGGATGTCCTGTGGGGACAGAGCAACGACCAGCACCCTGCCAGCCAGTCATGACATCTTTGTTTTGTCCCTTCGGGCAGTGCCTGGCCTCATTCACTGGTCTTCACCCCTGCAGAGAAGCTGTGTCTCTTGCCATCAGAAAGCCTGATCCCTGGAGACTTTCCCTGGGGATGGTGGTGGATGGGAAACCAGAGCTGGAAAAGCCTAGCCCTCAGGTCTGGGTGAGGACAGAAATGTGAGCCCCTTTGCACCCCCAAGAGCTGATTACTTGCCTCCCCAAGAGAATATTCCTCATATGGAAGCCGGGTCTAAGTTCTGACCTCCAGACTGCCCAGGACCCTATTAATAATGCAATCATTCCTTCATCCCACAAATGTTTAAGAGCTTCCCACATGCCAGAAAGTTGTAGCACTGGGGATATAGCAGTGAACCAAAGAGACATGGTCTCCATTCTCACGGGTTCTTGGGGATTCGGGGAGACAGGGTGGGAGCAGACAGTAGAAAGATAGGTGAACGAACAAAAGAAGAGAGTTTTTTAGATGGTGGTAAGTTCTGAGAAGCCAGTTCATGCAGGGTGGTGAGTTAACATGATCCCTACACTAAGGTTCACTTCCTATTACAAGGAATACAGTTCTGCAAGGCATTTAAATCACATCTGAGGCCACTTCTCCCAAAGTTTGCAGAGATTAATCACATTAAATTCATCACCTTTCACTAATGCAAACAACCATTCTCTGCCTGGATAATCTTAGCAGAGAAGGAAACTAAAAACGATATCCAGGTCAGACCCCAAAAAAGGAAAGACCTTGAATTGCACTGTTCTTAAAAGCACTTAAAAGGGATTGAATTAGAACTGAGACAAAAAAAAAAAAAAATTGGCCCCTGAATCCAACTCCCGCTGACACCAAGTTAGACAAATAGCTGAAGGAAAAGGATGTAGCATGTCAATCAAGTTATGATCGTTTTCTTTTTTAAAAATGAGAAGCCCTTTGTTTTAAGAGGAGCAGGCTGGTAATTTGGCGGTGCGGAGGCAGCGTCAGAGCGAAAAGCTTTCATATTTCCAGACAGAAAGGATTTGGCTGCTGATAGAGAAGTGGAGGGTTGCATAATGAGATCCAACTCTGCTGAGGGTCTCCTTCCCAAAGAGAAGAGGGGGTCCCAGCCGTCTGGTTGATTGATGGAAATCCAGGTAGGGCATGCCGAAACAGGTATGTACAATCTCCCTTTTGTTGGTAATCAAAGTCGGCTGAATGGGACTCCATCCTTTCTTTCTTATTCCTATGTACCAATCTGAGAGGCTCAGATGAAATGTGTTGCGTTACACCGGCACCAATAAGTCACACTATCTGTGTTGTGACACACCGAATATTACTAATTGTCAATCACAAACCACAAGTCTTGTCAAGACGCTCCCTTCTCGACGGGCTGGTTCAAACCTGAAGTGATTTTTAATCAAGTGTTAATAATACAGCATCTGTCGGTGGACGGTGCGTTTATCAGGCAATCAGAAAAGTGAACCCATGACACGGCAGATTTTAACGTTTGCATTTTCCGTTCTTCCCAATTATCGGTGGGATTTCTGTCAGCCCTGAAAAGTGCACTGATATTATTTTTGCAGGCGAACTTCACTGGGGAAGAGGGGGAAAGTGGCGGGCAGGCCTCCTGAGGCAGGGTGCCCTGCCCCGCCCTACAGGAGAGGGGCTCCCCACCGTTCAGGAGAGGGGCTCCCCACCATTCAGGAGAGGGGCTCCCCACCATTCAGGAAGACTGTGATGGCCCCCGGGGGGAGAGGGAGGCTTTGGGTCTGGGGCAGAGGGGCCCCCACCACTGCAAGCATACCAGGATACTAGGAACAGTGGTGCTTCTTCCCATCACGGGGGTAGAAGTGGTCTGAGGAAGGCAGCTAGGCAGATCCCCTTGAAGACCCCTACCCATCAAGTACATATACACTTCCCTGCCTCGCCAGGCAGCCAGGCCCTCCTATGCCCAGGCACAGTTTGGGATCACCGTGCTCAGACATGAGCAAGAATTAGCCAGAGTTCTGATCTGCTTGTCCTTTTTCCAAGGTTTCCCATGGTATGTGCTAGGGACTGCCATTCTACTGAACACAGAAGTAAGGGGCAAGGGAATAGGGGAGCGTCTGAGACATCTTATGACTCCCCAAGGTGGGAATGACCCCGCTCCTTTCCTGCTGAAACCCTGTCTGGGATCCCCTGTGGGCTCCGTAGCTTAGGTCTGTTTGCTGGCTTTGGCCTCCTTCCGATCCTGCTCTACAGCTCAGAGCCAGAAGAAACACTGATGGATGTCTAATCCAGTTAGCTGCCTGGAATTCTGACGGTTAGACATGCAACTTCTTGCATGCCCCCAACAACAGGACACTCATTACTCAGCAGATAGCCCCATTCCACTGTTACTCAGCTCTGGTTGTTAGGACCTTGTCTGTAACTTCCTCCCAGCTCCAAGTGGGATGTGTGGACAGTGTCTTGTCCCCCAGAGGAGCTGACTTGTTTCCCTCTAATGGGTTTGGGAGGTAACCCGTAGGCCTGGGGCTGTTGCTGAATTGGCCTGCTGGGTATGCCCGTTGAGGAGGGCATGCCCTTCACCCGTGGGTTTCTCCTCAGCATCTGGCAGTGCCACCCCCTGGTCCATCTTGAAGCTCCCTGCACACCTGGCCTCCAGGGTACCACAAGTAACTCCTTCCCCTGTCTGCCCCTGGCTGGGTCTCAGTCTCCATTTCTGCCCATCTCTTTAATGTAAGAGTTCTTCCAGGCCTGGCTCGTTTCTCTCCCGACATCCCATACATTCTGGGCAATTGGAACCGCTCCCAAGCCCTCTCTCTCTCTCTTTTTTTAAATATTCATAAGTTGAGGACCTAATCCAGATTTTTTCCTCTGAACTCCATCTGGGTCAATAAACACCATATCACCTGGACACCCCATAGGCACCTAAAATTCAGTCTCAACAGAACATCTTTTGGGGGAATCCCAACTTAAGTGAAAAACACCACCACTGTGTCCCCATCCCCACATCAGGGACTGTGAGCCACCCCTCCCACCACGGCTGCTCCAGCCCTGTTGCCTTCCATCCCCACGGCCCTGCCTAAGCGCGATGCTCAGGGCTATCCTCCTGGGTGGAAAGAGTCCCCACCTCCTGCCATTATCCTCTGGCCCATCCTTTACCCGATGGTTGGAGTCATCTTTCCAAAACCCAGCTCAATACCCTTCCAGGGACCCTCATGTCTGTAGAATTGAATTCAAACTTCTGATCCTTGGGCTCCAACTAAATAGTGAGGACGGTAATGGTCACTCTATAGCACTGGAAGAGAGTAAATGAAGTGACAGACATGTAACGGATGGAGGACACTGGACAACCACCAGTTTCCTTCCTTGACCCCCCAGAGGGACGATTCCTCCATGCCGAAGACAATGCATTTGTTTTCCTGTCATTTTGCCAACATATGGTAAGATCTTGTCATGCCTATGTGTCCCGTGATCCAGCCTAGGACAAGACTCACAGTCTGGCCCCACAAATCCTCTTGACCAGAACGGGGCAAACCTGTCCTTCAATCTGTGGCATTTCTGAATCATTTCGAATTTTGCCTTCTTTCCCCCAAATCTGGGGAATCTGAGGCTGATCGAACCTTCCAGCCCCATTTTGCTAACAACAAAACATTACATTAGCTATCTACCACTGTGTAACAAGAGACTCTAAAATGTAGTGACTTAAAACAATAAACATTTGTTATCGCTCAGTTTCTGAGAATATCCAGGCATGGCTCAGCTGGGTGATTGAGGCTCAGGGTCAGACTGCTGGCTGGGGCTGCGGTCCACAGACAGAGCTGGAGGCTCCTGTGTTTGCCTCAGTTCCTTTCCCACGGGGCACTTCGTATGCTGCCTAAATGTCCTTGTGACATGGCAGCTGGCTTCTCCCACAGCAAGTGGTGAGAGAAAGAGAGAAACCAAGATGGAAGCCACAGTCTTTCACAACTTACTCTTGGACATGGCGAACCATCATTTCCACCGGAATCTACTGGCCACACAGACTGGCTACAGTGTGGGCGAGCACTACCCGGCAGAGTGAATGCCAGGAGACAGAGGCTCCTGGGGGCTGTCTTGGAGGCTGGGTACCATGTCCCGCTTGATACCCATGTCTGCTTCCAAGTGACACCCAACTATCTGCAAAATTCAGATAAGCACAGCCTTGAAAGGAAAGCACTTACACACTGGAAAATAAGGCCAAAGGAGGGAGAGGCCCACAGAACAGGGAGACCAGAAGTCCAAATGAGAATGCCTCCAACTCAGTGCCCAGCCCAGGGCAAGTCACTGCCCCTGCCAGGCCTCAGTGGCCCCATCTGGACAGTAGGGGGTGAACCAGATGATGCTGAAGTCTGTGAGATGCTGCGGTCCCACGTGTCTGAGTTCTGGGATGGTGATTCCTGAGGGCTTACATGTGCTCCGGGTACTGGCAACATCATTAGAAAAACCTCTCCCCTGCAGGGGACCACTTTGCAGGGGTCAGCGCTGCCCAGTCTGGCCTGGTAGTTGCTCTCCATCACTTGGTTTCAGAGCCCCTAGGACTGTAGCTTTCACGTCTCTTTCCCACATGTGACCGGCTGATCAGGGGCTGGAGAGGTGAACAAAGGGTCCTGGGGGTTGGGGAGGAAATTGGAAAGTCATCCCTGTTGTCTACCCAGGCCCTTCCCAGTCAGGTCGGCTAACTCCTTTGAGAGGACCTGCCCCTCTAAACCCTGGCCTGATAGCACAGGGGTCCCCAGAAGGGGCTTGAGAGAAAGCCTGGCCCCCATGGCTCCTGCCTGTCTGTTGGGTCAGACCATGTTGCTGAGTCTGGAGAAGGAAATGGCAACCCACTCCAGTATTCCTGCCTGGGAGATCCCATGGACAGAGGAGCCTGGTGGGCTACAGTCCATGGGGTCTCAAAGAGTTGGACATGACGAAGTGACTAAGCACTCATGTGCTGAGCATATGCCTTGGCTGTCCAACTGCGGCTGCCCAGCTGTGCTCCAGTCCCCACCCTGCAAGGCCTCTCTCCTAGCATCAGCAGAGACAGACAAACAGAGAATTCCACCTTAGGGCGAGCCCATGGTGCCTCCCCAGACTCTGGCCACCACACCTGGTTTCCTGCACACATAGATACACAAGTCTATGAGCACATGTGGACACAGACACACACATGAGTGACACTCTCCTGGGACACCCCCAGACCCACAGGGGACTCCGTACTCCAGGGAGGCCTCTGGGTAGGTGAGAAGCACTGGGTCACCTCATGGGCATGGTAAATTCAAGCTTAGTGGTCCACCAAAGGAGCAATACTTGACAATAAGAGGGAGGAAAATAAAATAATTTTTAATAAAAGAAAATAAATAAACAGTACAAGTGGATTTGTTTTGCTATACGCAGTTTGACCATCTTACCTTGGAGGTGATCCATTATTACCCAGCTGAACCTAGATACCCCATCCTTCCGCTTATTTGAATGAACCCTAAAAGCTTTGAGTCTGTTGGTTGAGTTGGGAGAGAGAGATTCACTGAAGCACAGAAGCCTTCCAGGAATAGATGGGGATGAACCAGTGGGACTCACTTGGTTGGGATGGGTGCTGAACCAAATGCCCCAGCTCTGTTCTCAGGGTCCTCTGCTAAGTCCATCACCACCATCACTGGGGTTGTCCTTCCTCTAATACTCTGGTCTTGTGAGATCCCACCCTTCCCTCTAGTCCCCCAGAGCAGAGCTGAGCCAGGCACCTCTAAAGAGAGTTGGAGGCATAATGACTAAAAAATAAATACAGTTGACAAAGAGCCTGAAAAAAAAAAAAAAAAAAAAACGAGTTTCCAAAGATTAGCTTTCTGGTCCTAAACTAAACTCATCCACTGCTGAAGTTCCTTCCTCTTGCTGCCTGTCCCCTAGGGAGCCTCCATCTGCTGCATACCATATCCTCCAAAACAAGCCCCTACACACTGAGCATTCCACCTCTCAGACTCGGCGAGGCCTTTGTCCTCTGTTCTGTACCAAGGGCTGGGGCAGCTGTCAGTCCTCCCTGACCAGGTCAACAGCTCCACCCTGCTTGGTGCTGGCTATGAGGTCTTGCTCAGGCAAGTGACTCCCACATTAAAGGAAACTGTACTTGTTGGGTCTTTTTGGTCGAAAGTAACAGAAACATAAATGTGAGCTTAAGTAGGAAAAGGAGATACAGTTTTAGGATAGGACATCTCATAGAACCCAAAGGTTTCCAAGAGGATCTGAAACTGGGAGCTGGGCTTTCTCTGCCTCCTATCTCTGCTTCTTCCTTCTCCCAGACTGCCCATCAGTCTTGCTCCATCTCCAGGTCATATGGGAGAAGATAACTGTCCCATTCTTCTTGAGTACCCACACTGTAGATCCAGTCATCCTCCAACACTATCAGACCTTCTGTTAATCTGATTCCAGAGTCACAAAGGGGAAGACTCTGACCTGCTAAGCTGTGGTCTGGTCAACTATGGCCAGAGGGTGGCCTGAAGTTGCATCAGTATGGCTCTGGGGACCCACTCCTGTGCCTCAGAGAGCAGGTCTCCAAGAACAGTGATCACGGTTATCAGAGCAAAAGATTCTGCTGACATTATCCCCTGCCAGCATGAAGCCCAGGACACCATATTGCTGCCACCCCCATGAACGTCCCACACCCACAGGGAGAGAAATACACTTCAGGGAACAGGAAGACCATTCTTTTGTGAGCTCTGATCAGGTTGCCACCTCAAGACACAGGGCCACCATCTCTACCATTCCCCAGAAGATGGAAAATAAATACCATCTCAAAGGCCTAAGCTGGAAGATACCTGTAAAAGTTATGTGGATGGTGCCAGAAAATCATGACTTGTTCAAAGTCACAGAAAGAGAAAGTAGCTAAGGTAGGACTAGGACTTCGCCTCTCAGTCTAGTCCTCTGTCCACTACAAGATGAGCTGCCTCAGCAAGAAGGAGCTCAAGAGGCTTGCTAGGGCCCCCAAGGATCACTGGAGGCAAACTAATAGTCATGTTCCTCTGGTGATGGAAACATGTAAGGACACTTTCATGGACCGCTGGAGAAATTTAGCAGGGACAAAGATATACCTGAGCCTTGATTCCAGGATGAGCCCTGTCTTGCCCCTCTGAGCCACGCAGCAAAAAGAGGGATTGTACACACACACACACTCACTCAATCTCTCATTCACTAATTAATCTGGTCTATCAGCCCGCTAAGTTTCAAAGTATCCTATGGATACTCCAGGTGGAATAGAAAACTTAGGGTCTCCTCTGAACTAAAAACCCATGAAAAAGTGAGAATGACTGGATTCAGAGAAGTCAATCTGATCCCCAAGAGTCAGTAACTTCCAAAGCAAAGTAGACCATCAAAATTGATCTAAAACCCTCAGAACCCTCCCAGCTTTCCTTCAGTTCAGTTCAGTTCAGTTCAGTCGCTCAGTCGTGTCCGACTCTCCGCGACCCCATGAATCACAGCACGCCAGGCCTCCCTGTCCATCACCAACTCCCGGAGTACACTCAAACTCATGTCCACAGAGTCGGTGATGCCATCCAGCCATCTCATTCTCCGTCGTCCCCTTCTCCTCCCGCCCCCAACCTTTCCCAGCATCAGAGTCTTTTCCAGTGAGTCAACTCGTCGCATGAGGTGGCCAAAGTATTGCAGTTTCAGCTTTAGCATCAGTCCCTCCAATGAACATCCAGGATTGATCTCCTTTAGAATGGACTGGTTGGATCTCCTTGCAGTATAAGGGACTCTCAAGAGTCTTCTCCAACACCACAGTTCAAAAGCATCGATTCTTCGGCGATCAGCCTTCTTCACAGTCCAACTCTCACAACCATACATGACCACGGGAAAAACCATTGCCTTGACTAGACGGACCTTGGTTGGCAAAGTAATGTCTCTGCTTTTTAATATACTATCAAGGTTGGTCATAACTTTCCTTCCAAGGAGCAAGCGTCTTTTAATTTCATGGCTGCAATCAGCATCTGCAGTGATTTTGGAGCCCAAAAAAACAAAGTCTGACACTGTTTCCACTGTTTTTCCATCTATTTCCCATGAAGTGATGGGACCAGATGCCATGATCTTCCTTAGGGATGGCCAAGTGCTGGGAGCTGTCCAATGTGCTGACCTGGCTGGCCCTTTCTCTAGACCTTGAGCCTCTCTCGCCATCTATCCTGAAATTTGCCGTGTGAACTTGATCAGAGGAGTTCTTGGTTCAGCATAACCCTGCAGGGGGTTGAATGGAATGGTATAGACAATGGGCCCATGTTGCCCCAAGTCACCACAACCAGGCTTTGGGCCAAGAGAACCCTCTAACCCCTGACTCCTTCCAGGCTTCCTTGCAGAACCATCCCCAACCTCCCCAGAACAATGTCATGAATTTTTCCTCCTTGATGAACTTCAAAGTCTTTTAATGACTCTTCATAAAGGAACAGTGGGGCCAAAAGTTGAGCAAAGGAGATGATTAAAGTACCTTATTAAAAGCAGCCTTGTAGAATTCTCCACATGAAAGCAAGCACCATTATGAGGGCTTATCCTTATAAATGACGCTTCGCTTTTGCGAACATGCTGAAACCTGATTAGAGTGACAAGCACTGACTGATACTGCAAACCTGTTAATAACATGAAAATTAGAAGAGGCTCATGCAAAGAAGGGAGATTAATTTAGCCGGAGTACATCTCGCGCAAATTGCAAAGTTGTGAATATGTTCTCAGATAATGAGCCTTCCCAGTCATCAGCTCACTTGTCATTTTCTGTAATTAATGTTAAGGAAGACGCCTTCCTGATGGTTCGTATTACTCATATACCAAGAAAATTTCTTCAGAGAAATAATTTACATTTATTATCATCGGTCTGTTTGTGTGGTTTATTTCGTGCTGGAGTAATTTATTGCAGGACCGTTTGCCATGCCTTGATTAGTCGCTCGTCAGGACGGGATGTAATTTTTTTTGCTTGATGGCGACGTCTACAATTTGACAGTGGTGTAACACTTCTTCTTGTCTCTGGGTGGGTTTTTTTCACTTAAATAAACTTTGGGGCTGAGTGCCCCAGGCTGTCTTCCCACCGGTGGCAGCCTCAACACACAGCTTGCCTGCCTGCCTCCAGATCAGCAAGGAATTCAACACTGGGACTGCTTGAAACGTTCCAGGCCATCCGCCTCATCTATCCCTGGTTAGAGCTTAAATCTGAGAGTTTATTTCACCCTTTCTCATTCCATTCCTGCTCAGGATGAAGAGAGGTTTGCTCTCTGCTCTCAACTCCACACTTTCCAAGCTATTTCTCTTCTCCCTCAGGCTACTTTCTATTGGAGATTTCTCTGCAATTGCTTTTCCCCCCTGTACCTGGTTGTATATTTCTTTCAAAAGCTTAAATGTAAGAGGAAACACTGCAGACAAGGCTTTGTTTCCAAGGCCAGGCAAATCTTTAATTCCACCTTGAATTTCATTGCCTGGCAACATAGCACCAAGAAATATGTCTAGTGAACTCAGCTACCCCACCCCCATCTCTTTTTCAGATCCCACAAGACCCAGATTCTCAGGAGAGGGGGTCAGAAAAGAGATCCTTGTAGAACAGATCTGAATCATCTCAGCGTGACACCTTGAGCCACCTTTTGTTCTGGGATCACCTTCTATGCATCCTCAGTCCTCATGGAACAAGGAAGCTAAAGAAGTGACTCTCTAGGATGATTCCTTCACTGTCCTCTCTGTCCAGCTTCCACTGAGCTTACACAAAATGGCCCTCCTGGGTGCTTAGGGTGCACATCTAATGCACTGAGCTCTTAGGATGTGTCAGTTCAATGGATCTTCAGAACCATTGGATGTCAGTATTATTGAGACTGTTCTATAGGTGGGGAACCTAGGGATCAGGAAAGTCAAGCAATTTGCTTAAGGGCCCAAGGCTGTCGAAAAGAACCACCACCATCATCATCATCGCGGACACTGACCGTGTGCTGAAGTGTCTCATAGAGAGATATGACTGTGGTTCCCATTTTACCTGTGAGAAAACTGAGACCCAGAGAGCTTAACTCATTCACTCAAGGTCTCAAAGCCAGTAAGTAGTGGAGCTGGGTCTGACATGCTGCAAAACTTCATAGCAGGTGCCCACTCCACTTCGCTATCTCTCCAGAAACACAGCCTTCTCGATGGGATCTTTTCTCTCCTTCCCCCAGTCACCTCATTTCCTTCCCCAGGTCCGAACTTGAGAAGCATCCTGCCAATCTCCCCAGCAGGGGTGACCAGGCCGTGAAATGCACAAACAGAGGCAGTTAGCGTGAGTTACTGACCCCTGCACTGCAAATGAGGCAAACGATACAGATCAGGGTTTGCAGACAGAGATAATGATTTTTTTTATTGGACGTCTTCATCCCGAACCAGTGGCGTGGTGCTGGGTTGGCCAGCAGCGCACCGCTGGTGTCGGTTAATGATAATCTATATTTATAAAACGATAGTCCATCAAAGTGGGATGAATATTTTAGAAGCCACGGACAAATCAAATTGTCTTTGTCAAATGGGTGCGTGCTCTGGTGCTGAGCGTGTTTTATGGCTCTTTCTGGGGTGAGAAGTAAAGAGTTCTTCTCGCCGGCTGGAGCGCAGGCTGCCTCCCTCGTCATGGCTGGGAGATGAGGGCTGTGTTTCTACTATTTTAAAAAACCCAATGAGCTGTGGAGATTGACATTAGTGCCAGAGAATTGTACTTTGTTTGATGAAGTTAACAAATAACGAATGAAACGGCATATGCAGTGTCTTTGTGGGAAAGAGTCCATTTATACTTGGAGAAATAAATTAGTTCCTTTGGAAGTCTGGATAGGGAGGGAGGCAAGGAGGCAGGAGACAGGCTGGGGGCCCTGGACTTCAGAGAGGAGATGGAGCAGGTGGCAGGATCTGGGGAGGACAAGAGGAAGAGGAGACAGGAGGCGTGTGCAAGGTCTGCACATCACCTCTAGGGCAAGCAGAGGTACTAGGGCAGAACCCCAGTCCCCAGAGTCAAGAACCCCTGCCCTGTCACAAAACCAGCTGGGCAAGTCACATCACCTTTCCAAGCCTCAGTTTTCCCATCTGCCCAATGGGAAGAATAATATCTCCTCCACAAGTCATTAAATGAATGGCTGGCCCAAGTAAAACCCCTCCTAGTCACCAGCAAAAAATTGCTTAACTGAATGTGAGTTCCTTTCTTCTGCCCCATAAAGTGGGGTCCATACTGTAGGCACCCAGGCACTGGCCTGCCAGCATCTGTGTTCTGTCCTGCAGGACAATGTTTACAAAAATAATAGATACCATTCACTTAAGGTCTATCATGTGCCAGGTGCTATACTAAGCACTTTATACACATTTAATTTTCTGAAGACTCTACATCAGCTCTGTCTAATATTTGTTGGTGTTGTTCAGTTGCTCAGTCATGTCTGACTTTGCGGTCCCGTGGACTGTAACCTGCCAGGTGCCTTTGTCCATGGGATTTCCCAGGCAAGAATACTGGAGTGGGTTGCCATTTCCTTCTCCATGGAATCTTCCTAATCCCGGGAGTGAACCTGCATCTCCTGCCTAGCAGGCAGATTATTTACCTCTGAGCCACCGGGGAAGCCTAATAAAACACTGGATTGGCCAAAGAGTTCATTCAGGGTTTTCCATAAGATGATGTAGAAAAACCCAAACAAAAACCCAATATTGGCTAACCTAATATAATGTGAACCACATACATAATTTTTTAAGTAAAAATAGGGGAAATTAATTTGAATAATGTTTCTTAACCCAAATATTGTTTCAATGTGTAATTAATGTTTAAAGTATTGATGAGGCCATTTCACATCCTTTGTTCATACGAACCTGTGCATTTCATGTTTACAGCCCTCTTGATTGGGCTCATCACATTTCAAATGTCCAACAGCCTCATGTGGGTAGTGGCTACTGAATTCGAAAGCACAAAAATAGTACATTTCCACCATTATCCAAAAGTTCTACTGGAGAGTGCAGCTCTAGGAGATGTATATAATTTGCTGTTGCTCTGTCACTAAGTCGTGTCCACTCTTTGTGACTCCATGAACTGCAGACCACCAGGCTCCCCTGTCTTTCACCATCTCCACGAGTTTGCTCAAATTCAATTTTATACAATTATTACCCTGTTTTCAGACGAGGAAGGAAATGCAGTGAGGCCCGAGGTCGCACGGCTGGTAAGTGGCAGGGCTGGGAGTTGAGTCTGTCTGTCACCAAAGGCCAGGTGCTGCTTAGATATGCCATCTCCAGAAACCCTGATGGCTATCTGCCTCCCTCAGGGCCCCAAGTGCCGGCCAGCTGGCCTCTGATCTCAACTGCTTAAGACATCTTAACCTACCTCAAGAGGCCTGGAGACAGAGCATAAAATACCTATATCTGGATCACCTGTCAGTTCAGTTCAGTTCAGTCGCTCAGTCGTGTCCGACTCTCCGCGACCCCATGAATCACAGCACGCCAGGCCTCCCTGTCCATCACCAACTCCCGGAGTACACTCAAACTCATGTCCACAGAGTCGGTGATGCCATCCAGCCATCTCATTCTCCGTCGTCCCCTTCTCCTCCCGCCCCCAACCTTTCCCAGCATCAGAGTCTTTTCCAGTGAGTCAACTCGTCTCATGAGGTGGCCAAAGTATTGCAGTTTCAGCTTTAGCATCAGTCCCTCCAATGAACACCCAGGATTGATCTCCTTTAGAATGGACTGGTTGGATCTCCTTGCAGTATAAGGGACTCTCAAGAGTCTTCTCCAACACCACAGTTCAAAAGCATCGATTCTTCGGCGATCAGCTTTCTTCACAGTCCAACTCTCACATCCATACATGACCACGGGAAAAACCATTGCCTTGACTAGACGGACCTTGGTCGGCAAAATAATGTCTCTGCTTTTTAATATACTATCAAGGTTGGTCATAAAGATCACCTGTCACTACATACCAAACCACCCAATACTTAGTGGCTTAAAGCAACCACCAATTCATTTCTCATGATTCTGTGTGGGTGAGGAATTAAGCTACTGCACAATTGCACTCATCTCACACGCTAGCAAAGTAATGCTCAAAATTCTCCAAGTCAGGCTTCAATAGTATGTGAACTGTGAGCTTCCAGATGTTCAAGCTGGTTTTAGGAAAGGCAGAGGAACCAGAAATCAAATTGCCAACATCCACTCGATCATCGAAAAAGCAAGAGAGTTCCAGAAAAACATCTGCTTTATTGACTACACCAAAGCTTTTGACTGTGTGGATCACAAAAACCGTGGAAAATTCTGAAAGAGATGGGAAAACCAGACCACCTTACCTGCCTCCTGAGAAAGCTGTATGCAGGTCAAGAAGCAACTGTTAGAAATGGACATGGAACAACAGACTGGTTCCAAATCAAGAAAGGAGTATGTCAAGGCTGTATTTTGTCACCCTGCTTATTTAACTTCTGTGCAGAGTACATCATGCAAAATGCCAGGCTGGAGGAAGCACAAGCTGGAATCAAGACTGCCAGGAGAAATATAAAAAATCTCAGATTTGCAGATGACACCACACTTATGGTAGAAGAAGAACTAAAGAGCCTCTTGATGAAAGTGAAAGAGGAGACTGAAAAAGTTAGCTTAAAACTCAACATTCAGAAAACTAAGATCATGGCATCTGGTCCCATCACTTCATGGTAAATAAATGGGGAAACAGTAACAGACTTTATTCTTTTGGGCTCCAAAATCACTGCAGCCATGAAATTAAAAGATACTTACTCCTTGGAAGAAAGATATGACCAATCTACACAGAATATTAAAAAACAGAGACATTACTTTGCCAACAAAGGTCCCTTTGGTCAAGGCGATGGTTTTTCCAGTAGTCATGTATGGATGCGAGAGTTGGACTATAAAGAAAGTTGAGCGCCGAAGAATTGATGCTTTTGAACTGTGGTGTTGGAGAAGACTCTTGAGAGTCTCTTGGACTTCAAGGAGATCCAACCAGTCCATCCTAAAGGAAATCAGTCCTGAAAATTCATTGGAAGGACTGATACTGAAGTTCCAATACTTTGGCCACCTGATGAGAACTGATTCATTGGAAAAGACCCTGATGCTGGGAAAGATTGAAGGCAGGAGGAGAAGGGGGCGACAGAGGATTAGGTGGTTGGATGGCATCACTGACGCAATGGACATGAGTTTGAGTAAACTCTGGGAGTTAGTGATGGACAGGGAGGCCTGGCGTGCTGCAGTCCGTGGGGTCGCAAAGAGTCGGACATGACTGAGTGACTGAACTGAACTGAGGAATTAGGGCAGGGGTCTGCAAGGAGGGCCCATCCCTGCTCCACATGGTGTTGGCTAGGATGGCGTGGCTGGGGCGGGAAGATCCAAGATGGCCTCCCTCACACAGCTGGTGCCTCGGCTGGGGTGGTGGCCCCCATGACTGGGCAGTGGCTGGGGGCTAGCTTGGACAGCTGGGCCTCTCTATTCAGAGTCTCAGTTTGAATTCCACACGGGGGCTCATCCCGCAGTGGGGTAACCTGCACTTACTTCCACAGCAGCTGGTTCTTTTCTGAGATTACATGGATGCTTCAAGGCCTCTCTCCTTCTGCCCTTGTCTGTTGATCAAGTCGAGTCAGGCAGCTCAGTCTCAAGGGATGGAGAAACAGTGTCCATCTCTTGATGGGAGAAAGGTACATACATGCAGAGATGGGAGGAATCGTCAATGGCCATCTTTGCAGACAAAGTCACAGTGCGTTTCTGGGCCATGGGCACAGGAGCTGGAATTGGGCACGTTGGCCCAGCCTCAACCTCATTAGCCCTATGAGCACCATGCTCTGTGTGGAACAATTTGCTGACATGTCAAGTAGAGGAAAGGAGCCATAAGTACACTGAGAGAGTTTAGGATGGACTGTGGGGGATGGGGTGGTTTGCTAAACTCCTCCACTAGGGGATACCAGAGGTGAGCAGGAGTCTGGGGATCACCCCAGAAAATGACCCAGAAACCACATACAGAAGGTTGTAGAGGATTCTGGAAACTTAAGGTCTCCACAAAGATAAGCAATAAAACCTTCAGGATTGAAACAGCCTCTCTCCACAGATGTAAAGAACAGAATTTTGGACTCTGTGGGAGAAGGCGAGGATGGGATGATTTGAGAGAATAGCATTGAAACATGTCTATTACCATATGTGAAACAGACCACCAATCCAGGTTCAATGCATGAGACAGGGTGCTCAGGGCTGGTGCACTGGGAGGACCCCAAGGGATGGGATGGGGAGGGAAGTGGGAGGGTGGTTCTGGATGGGGAGCACATGTACACCCATGGCTGATTCATGTCAATGTATGGCAAAAACCACTACAATATTGTAAAGTAATTAGCCTCCAAATTAAATAAATAAATAAAATAAAAAACAAACAGCCTCACTCTACATATAATAAATAACTAATAAGGAAGTGCTGTATAGCACAGGGAACTCTACTCAACATTCTGTAAAGACTTATTTGGGAAAAGGATCAAAAAAGAGTGGATATATGTATATGTATAACTGATTCACTTTGCTGTACAGCAGAAAGTAATACATTGTAAATCAACTATATGGCAATAAAATTTTTTTAAAAAGAGTCTAGAAGCTTCTTTTGGGAGCAACCAAGAAAGGGACAGCTGGAGGTAAGACAACTCATTTCTGGAACAGAGACCCAAGGGACAGAGGGAAGAGAGTAGTTTTAAAAGTAGAAAGCAAAGCAAGGGTTGGGGTTCATGAGAAGAAAGTTGAGGGTGCCTGGAAACTGAGCCCTGGCCTGAGAGGTGGACCCCAGGACACAATCACCAGAATGTCCGTTAAGTACCTTGGTCTTAAGGACAAAACATTCTTAATATTTAACCATTTCTTTGTTTCCTCCATTTAAGATGTGGTTGCTGCTGCTGCTGCTAAATCACTTCAGTCGTGTCCAACTCTGTGTGACCCCATAGACAGAAGCCCACCAGGTTCCCCCTTCCCTGGGATTCTCCAGGCAAGAACACTGGAGTGGGTTGCCACTTCCTTCTCCAATGTGTGAAAGTGAAAAGTGAAAGTGAAGTCGCTCAGTTGTGTCCGACCCTTAGCGACCCCACGGACTGCAGCCTACCAGGGTTAAACATAATCATTTCCTTTAAACTCATTCCTTCCCTCTAAATGTTTGCCTTTTGAGCCCAGCATCACCCACGTCTAGAATGATAAGGCTGGGACGGAGAAAATTGAGATGTAGTTCTGAAACCAGAAGCAGCCTGGGTCCAAATCATGTCCTGAACTTTAAGACTTGGGAGGCTGGTGATGAGACTTTAGCCTAGCCTAATCCTGTAGTTCCCAGCCACTATGCAGAGTCCTGGATGGGATGGAGGACTGCCTTCTCTCCTCTAGCTCTGCATACACAACCCTGGCTACTCCTTTTACATATTAGCCTGGCTCCTGCGCTAGAAGTCACCTTATAACCATATTCATCCTCTCCTGACCATAGCCTTTCAGGCAATGGAGTTTCTGGGTCCACACCCCCCCCTGAAGACTCCTGGTTCTTACCAGTTGCCCCCGTCTGGATTTCAGGCCAGCTGCATTTCCTGACTCCTCACTTCCCCACCTGCCAGGGCCTGGGCAGTGGCCCTGTGGCTCCCATGGCTGACCTCATTCACCACTCAACACCCATTGCCTTTTTGGCTGAGAAGTCTCCCCAACACACACCAGTGGATATCCAAGCTCCCTGCTCCATGCCTGGGGCAGAACAGTCTATCAGTTATGAGAATGGCTGTTGATATAAATCTTTTTAGTAAGGATAGATGGTAGTAAGGATAAAATGCACAGCCAGTGCTCAGCGAGGTGCCTGGCATAGAGTAACTACTCAATAAATTTACTGATTTTCACAGGAGCCCCTAACTCTTGGAAGTCTAGAACATTTATTAGCAAGTATCTCAGCAGGGCGGTGACCACCTGGGTGGGTGGTCAGTAAAGGAAAGAATAAATGAAAATGTCTGGAAATGTATGAAGGTTTTTCACAAGAAATTTGGAAGTCAGATTGGGATGGCTTAGGCATCCTGAATGCAGCCTGCCAGGTTGAGAGAGAGAGAACCAGAATTACTGATTTGTTCAGTTTAAAACTTAAAAAAAAAAATTGTAACTCAAGTTCATTATAAAAAAAATCTACTTTTCCATTTTTAACATAGCAAATGTTACTGTATGAAATTATGCTAAAGTAAACAGCATAATCATCCCCAGATGCAAAAATTCTCAACTTATGGACAGTCTTATTTCATCTATAATTCCCCCTCTTAACTCCTAGTTAAGTTTGAATCAAATACCAGACAAGCTATCAACTCACTTGTTCTTTCGGTTGTATTTCTACAAAACTTTTTAATGACCAAATACTATTATCACAACTAAAAATTAATAAGAATTTTAACCATGACAAAATCTCATCAGAGTTTATATTCATCAAATTGCCTTATACATTTTTCATACAGTTTGCTTGAATTACAAACTAATATATGGGGGCTTCCCTAGTGGCTCCACAGTACAGAATCCACCCGCCAATGCGGAAGCTGTGGGTTCACTCCCTGGGACAGGAAGATTCCCTGGAGAAGGAAACGACAATCTACTCCAGTATTCTTGTCTGGAAAACTCCATGGACAGAGAAGCCTGCCGGGCTACAGTCCATGGGGGTTGGAAAGAGTTGGAAATGACTGAGCGACTAAACAACAGCAACAAAGGCTATGTAGGGGCTTCGCAGGTGGCTCATTGGTAAAGAATCCACCTGCCAATGCAGGAAATGCAGGTTCGATCCCTGAGTCGGGAAGATCACTTGGAGTAGGAAATGGCAGCCCACTCCAGTATTCTTGCCTGGGAAATTCCATGGACAGAGGAGCCTGGCGGGCTACAGTCCACGGGGTCGCAGAGAGCCGGACACGACTGAGCTG
Organism: Moschus berezovskii; assembly: GCF_049115385.1. Lineage (NCBI taxonomy): Eukaryota > Metazoa > Chordata > Mammalia > Artiodactyla > Moschidae > Moschus > Moschus berezovskii. The sequence continues at coordinate 9,950,143 of NC_142470.1, forward strand.
AGCACGCACACAAAGACCGTGCATCTGAACCGATGGACACACCTCTTCTGTTGCTTTCAGTTGGCAGCTTCTGTTCTATTCTTTCATTTCTTTCTGTTGCTTCACTGAAGAAACCAGATCAGTTGTCCTATAGAATATCCCACTAGTCTGCATCTTGCTGATTACATCCCCATGGTCTCGCGCAGCGTGTTCCACCATTCCCTACATTTCCTATCAGTTGGTAGTTGCTCTAGAGGCATGACTAGATTTTATTTTTTGGCAGCATTACTTTATGAGTGGTGTTGCCACTCCCATCAAGATATATATATATATATGCCTGGTTATCTTTCCGTTCCTTTTGGAAGTGTTTGCAGCTATTGAAACTCGTTGCCTAGATCCGTTATTTTCTTAGAGGTTACAAAATAATGACATTCTAGTTTATTATTTCTTCACTTATTATCTGGGTAGCTTCTATAAACAGGAATTTCATTTCATCAATTAACTGGTTACCTGAGGAAATACTATGTTAATAGCAAGATGAATACTTGATTCTGTCCTTTATTTACCACTTCTCAAAATAATGCTAACTTCTTCCAAAAGTGACCCATTAATATGAGTTGGTTTTTTAAAAGTCATTATGAATTGATGGACTTAAACGTATTTTTTGCGTTTCAGCCCATTGCAGCTATTATCCTTATTTGTGTTCAAACTGACTGATTAATGGCCATGGGAGCCTTTTCCAGGTTTGCTTCAAAGCCCTTCTGAATAATCTTAGGAGTGTTTGATATGCCTTTGCTTTCTGGAAAGACAAACTAGCCCAGTCTCATCTTGTACACTTCTTACCCTAGTCCTGGAATCAATCATTTATCCAATAAATCCTGCTTTCTTTTAGGGGAAACTGGCATTTAGAGACCATACTCTGAGTACTAGGAATGTTCATAGCTACTCAGTTGTTCACCATTTTCAATGCTTTTCAGGGGGCAGAGATAGACAATGTGGGGGTTTTTTAGAGAGAATTTTTAAAATAATTTTATTTATTTATTTATTTGTGGCTGTGCTGGCTCTTCTCTAGTTGTGGTGAGCGGGGCTACTCTCCAGTTGCAGAGCACAGGCTTCTCATTGCAGCGGCTCCTCTTGTTGCAGAGCACGGGTTCAGGGCATGCAGGTTCAGCAGCTGAGGCTCCTGGGCTCCAAGCACAGGTTCAATAGTTGTGGCACATGGGCTTGGTTGTTCTGCTGCATGTGGGATCTTCCCAGATCAGGAATCGAACAGCGTCTCCTGCATTGGCAGGTGGATTCTTGACCACTGAGCCACCAGGGAAGCAAGGCAACATGGTTTTTTGTTTTTAATTTCTAGATAAAATGCATCCTGAATTTTTTAATCACTTCCAACTCAAATTCAGGACTGCAAGGTCTTTAACTTCATACATCTTACATCTGCTTTCCTTTCTACCAAGCAAAAATTTCTAGTCCCCAGACACTGACATAATTCTTCTCTTGCTTTGTCTTACTATATGCACACAATGACCTCAGAATGACAGGACTAACGCTTTACCAACAATGTGATTACTGAAATTAATTTTAATACAAAAATCATGCAGCCAAAATCCCGTATTTAAAAGTCACCTGAGATTGCTCCTCTTTCTGTGATCATGCTACCAACCGGATACATATGTAGGTTCTCTTCGGCAAGTCATTTCAGCTCCCAGAGCCTCACTTTCACCATCTAGAAAATGGGGATAGGGCTTCCCAGGTGGCTCAATGGTAAAGAATCCACCTGCCACTGCAGGAGGTGCGGGTTCGATCCCTGGGTCAGGAAGATCCCTGGAGGAGGAAATGGCAACCCACTCCAGTATCCTTGCCTGGGAAACCCCATGGAGAGAGGAGCCTGGCGGGCTATAAAAGAGTCAGACACAACTTAGCGACTAAACAACCACCAAAAATGGGGATAAAAGAAACTCCCTGGCAGAACTGGTGAGTTAAGAGATGTCCCGAACAGCCCAGGTACCACCAGTATGAGGACAAACGTGGCCCTGCCAACACAACTCTTAGACTGACACTAAGTGCTCACCTGCCATTGCAGGGTGCCCCCCCACCCGGCACACACACACACACACACACACACACAAACAAACAAGTGCTCGCCAGAGTGAGTAATAGAACAGACGTGCATTGTTTGCTGCAGCCACTCGAGGGGCACTTCATAGGTATCAACTAATTTCATTCCCACAGCAGCCCCATGAGGCAGGTGTTCTTAATACCCCCACTTTGCAGAAGAGGAAAAGAGGGGCAGAATGGAGAAATAATTTGTCTAAGACCACACAGCCAAGAAATAACGGTGCCAGAACTGGGCACTCTGGTTCCAACACCCGTGGTCCTGACCTCTAGGCTTGCCTGTTTCAATAGTGAGCCCCTCAACCCCCGGGGTGTCCCACAAGTGCGAGAGCCAGTCCTCTTGAGGTTTCCACCTTCTCACTTCCTCCAAACAAGGGAGGTATACCCTGCAGGTTTCCTCTGCTGCCCCTCTGCCCACGACCTCTGGCGTGAGGTCCCCACTCTAGCACATGGCATCCTCCAATGTGGCAGCTGCCAGAGCCTTCAGGGGGCAGGCACTGCCCTGGGGTCTCTGGTGGGGACAGGGAGCATGGAAAGCCACCTCCTCTGTGGTGGGTGCTCCATCAGTGGAAGCCATATCCTTATTGCTTTGCAATGCCCCAAAAAGGCTAGTGAGGATCAGAACTTGGATTTGAACCCTAAAGTCTGTGGCCTGGAAACTCATGCCCTGACCTAGCCTGGGGTGAAGACAGCAGGCTTTCCCTTCTACCACAACACTGAGGAGGGTGTGGTCCCTTGTCTCTGAGATGCTGTCACCAAGTCCTTCCCTGGCTAGGCCTGCACTCCACTCTCCCACCAAGAGCCAGTGCCCAACACCCTTACCCCACCTTGAGCCTGGCAGAAACTGGCAGAGGTGACGTTCAGCCAGGTCCAGGCCTAGACTTCAGAGGACAGGCAGGTTCCAATGAAATACTCACTCTAGGAAGCTAACACCATGTGGTAAGGTACACTATATACCCCGAGATGACCATCTTCTAAGAAAGCCCAAAGAACGACAGATAGCCATTCTGGCCCAGCTCCCTGTCCAGTCATCCCAGCTCAGGTGCCCACCATGTGAGTAAGGCAACCACCTGGCCTCTCAGTTCCCGTAGACTCCATGCAGAGATGAAGTGAGGCCTCAGATGTGCGGTCCTAGCCGAACCATTCCAGCATCTCCAGCCCCGGACACACGGGCCAGAGGAGGGTCACTTCCTCCGTGCCCTGCCTGACTCACGGGTGTCTGCCTGAGCTCCCGATCTGCAGAACCATGAACATCGTAAAACGGTTATTTTACACTCCTCTGTTTTGAGGTCATTGGTTATGTAGCAGGGTGACCAGAGCAGGGGGAAAGAGGCCTGACAAGCCATGCAGCTGGGGTGATGGGAGCCCTAGGAAACAGCCACAAGTGGTTGGAGACCTGCCCCGGGGGTGGCAGGATGCTGAAGTGGTTGAAGAACGAGCGCCGCCCGAAGCATGTGGTTCTACCAGCACCACTGCCAAGGACCGTTTCCCAGGGGGTGGCCAGGAGGCCCTAATCCAATGCAATGAGCTTGTTCGAAGTGTCAGAACACCTTTCTCAGGCTCCCCAGCAAAGGTCTCCACTTGGTGGCTTCTACTCGTGGGAAGAGAAAACTGAGAAGGCCTCCCGGCTAAGGGGGCCAGGTGGAGTCTCCAGTGTGTTGGTGTGGGGGTGGGCCCTGAGCCCGCTTCCCCAGGGTTCCTTAGGCAAATGCTCAGAGCCCGGGAGGCCCCTCCTTCACAACCACAGGGGGCCTCACACGCCCCGATCCAAGCACACAGGAGCCTCTCACTGCCATGTGAGATCTCCCCAGAAAGAGACAGAGATGTAAAGAGCCAGAGATGGAGAGAGAACCTCAGCGAGACAGATACAGAGGCAGAGACAAGAGACAAGAGACAGAAATGGAGGAAACACATCGAGAGTCAGAGAAAGAGACAGAAATGCAGAGGAGGGAAGGCGAAGAGGGCCGGTGAGAGAAAGAGAGAGGCGGGCAGATGGGCAGAAACGGCCCAGCGAATGAAGGAGGAGATGAGCAGAGAAAACCCCAGAGAGATGACACATCAGCAGAGCCGGGGCGTTGGTCCGGCTCCCCAGACGTGGGCTTTACCACTGACCCCCCCGCCCCACTCTGTGCTGTTCACGTTCCCCCAGCCCCGCCGCACCTCAGGTCCCCAGCTGCGCCAGCTCCCCCACGCTGGGCAGATGGGCCCCGTCCCCAGGAAGACCAGGCAGGACCCCAAGCCTCCGTGTGTGCCCTCTTGTCACCCAACCCACATCAGCAAGCCCTTCAAACCCCAGAAAAGCCACCACCTCCAGGATGCCCTAGCAAGCTGCCCCCAGCCCTGGTCACCTCTCCCCACAAGGTTGAGTCCCAGGGCAGGGACCAGCTGCCCCTGTCACCCAGTCCCCGCTCCGTGGCCCTGGGGCACCGTAGTAAGGGACAGCAGCAGGATCAGGCCAGGGGTCCACACAGCCCAGAAAGCCACTTCCTAGGGAGGGTCCCCCCTCTGCCCTCCTCCCCCGCTCCCCTCCCTGCAGTGGATGGCGGTGTTAAACCAAGAGGGTCCCCCTGAGCAGGATCCATAACTCAGCCAGCCAGCAGAGGCCGATATTTAAATCATAGCTTACTTTGCTTTGTGTGAGGGAATTTATTAGCCTACCACATAAATGTTTTATTCATTAGGCCATGTAAATAATGCATGCCTGTTTCCATGGAGACTTAACCCTTCTGCTCCCAGAGCCCAGGCCTGCCCCGGCCTCCCCACCTTTGTGTTATCTAGCCACCCCCCTGGTTCTGAATCTGCACAACAGCAACAAGACCACCAACAAAGCACAACCATAATCAATACTATTATTATTATCATCCATCACTTCCTCGGCCTCTGGGAGCCAGACTCTGTGCCCAGCTCATTTCTTCCCCTCTGCCTGCTGCGATGTCATGGCCACACACACCGCCATCTCCCCCGCGCTACCGATGAGAAGACTGAAGATCAGGATGGAGGAGATGCGTGTCCAGGGCCACACAAGGCTTAATGTGGCGCCAGGATTCATACTAGGCGTGATCGACCCCAAAATCCAGCCGTCTGGACACTTGTCTCCTCTTCTCTGCCCAGCCCAGGGCCCCCTAGACCATGCAGGAAGGCGGCTTAGAGGCATCTTCCAGGCAGGAATTCCCCTCTGCTCAGCTTTGCTCTGCCTCACTGCTCTCTGTCTGTGGTCCACAGAATCCCAGGCCCCCAAAGGCTGAGGTTGTGGGGATCAGCCAGACCAACCCCTGGGAACCAGCATGTAAAGTGGGACCCAGAGTGACACAGGACTCGCCCAAGGTCACATGGCAAACCCCAGGAGAGCCAGCCTGTGAAGCCGGGTTCTCTCCTCGCACCGTGAGCTGCCTCCTGAGGTCTGAAGGTGGCAGGGCCTCCCCTCACTTTACTGATGGAGAGTCTGAGGCATTGGGGTTAAGAGCCGGGCACAGGGTCTCCAGCAAATTGGCAAGGAGAGCGCGTTGGGCAGCCTGGGCAGGCCCCACGATCCTCCTGGTCACATCTCACTGCTCTGCTCAGTGAGCATGCAGTGCCCAGGCCACCTCTGTCACCTCAGCCGCTCGTTAGGCAGCTTCCACAGGTGCCCGCGTGGCCTCTCGGTGACGGTGGAGAACAGAGGCCACTACGGCACCCCGACTCCCTCCACTGGCTTTCTCAGGCTTTGAAAACAGCAGAATCGTAGGTGAACCCAGAGCTGCCCGTGGAGATGGAACCTGACCCGCGGGTGTCTGCAAAGGAAACCCTCAAATGCTGCCCTCCCGGCTTGTCTCCCACCTGGAAGTGGTCCTGGGTCCTCTCTGACCCACAGAAGACGACACAGAGCCTGGGAGTTTGGCCAGGACCATGGGAAGCCCTGCGGCTCTTCATCTCATGGCTGCTCCAGCATCCCTAGGATGGGCACTTGGTTTGCCTTCCTGTCAAGCAAGCAGCTTAAGGCTCAGGGAGGTGGAGGAACCTGCCCAGAACACACAGCTGGCAAACAGCAAGACCCTGGAACTGAGCCCAGGTTGGAGTGTCTGTCTGTCCTGCTTGCCCAGCCCTGACCACCGCCATGGTGCCTCCCAGGGCAGCACGCGGGCCACTGGTAGGTAGTAAAACTCCCTGCGTTTTTGGTGGGGAAGTGGTTTCCCTTTTAACTGTCCAGAAGTCAGTCAGTGTGGTCCTGGCCTGTGGACCGCCTCGCTAACACCACAAATCACCATTTTATGAACAGAGACTGCCGGGCTCAGGCTATGAGCCCTCTGCAAGCTGCAGGAACTGGCTGGAATTTAATAATTCCGTTGCATTTTCATTATATTTATTTTTATAGCTGCCTCCATTCATAGCAAGTAATGCTGGCTTTCCACTTAACAGCAACGATAATAATGTAGCTTAGACATAGACAGCGCTTACCGTGGGCCTGGTATTGTTCTGAGCTTTGCATATCTTAACCCATCGAACCTCAGAAAACTCTATGGGGCACCAAGGTTATCGGCCCTGATGAAGAGACGAGGAGGCCGAGGCATAGAGTGATTAGGATTGGCCCCCCGTCACACAGCTTGTCAGTGTCCAGGGCCAGGCGTGGAATCCCCATAGAGAGGTGAATTTTTCTCTTAAAATAATTTAAGAGAAGAAAGAAAAAAGGTCAACTTGTAATATGTACTAAGAAAACAATCCTACAGGGAGGACCTGGATGTGCCAGAAGTCGTGAAGTTATCTATGAACTCTGCATGGCCTGGGCAGCCACAGGATGTCACCTCCACCCCAAGTTCCACCCCCTGGGCTTGCAGCCAATGAGAACAAGGCCTGGCTTGGGACTGACTCTGTGGGACCCTGGAGTGGCCAGCGATCCTGAGTTCAATCCGAAAAGGCCAAAGGGGGCACCATCTCAGGGACTCCTTAGATCTGTTTGCATCTCCCTGCACACCCCCTCCCACCTCTGCACAAGCACACTAGCAGCTCTGGGGTCCCTCAGGGTGGGGGCTTTATATGTGAGGTCACCCACAGCACTCTCCTGCACTAGCCTGGTCCAATTTGTGTCTCTGCCAAGGGGCTGCCCTGATGTCAACAAGGCTGCAAACCCACTGCTTCCCCAGAGGCCTTCAATGAGCAAATGCCATGCAGGGTTCAAGCAGATTTGGGGGAGAAGTGCCTCTCTGAGCCCACAGAAGCTCAGACAATGGCTCGAGTCACCAGCATCCCCACTGAAAATGTTCCTTCAGCTCCTGCCTGGACACTGTCTCTCCATGGCTCAGATGTGAGTCCCTGGGATCGGGAGGTGACAGATTAGATTCTTGTCTCTCACCCTCAACCTCTTCACACCAACCTCCTCCTTTCCCTTAAGGCCACTGATACAAGCTCTACGGCTTCAGACATACCCCACAACACATTAGTTCAGTTCAATTGCTCAGTCCTGTCCAACTCTTTGCAACCCCATGGAATGCAGCACGCCAGGCCTCCTGTCCATCACCAACTCACAGAGTTTACTCAATCTCATGTTCATTAAGTCAGTGATGCCATCCAACCATCTCACCCTCTGTCGTCCCCTTCTTCTCCCACCTTCAATCTTTCCAAGCATCAGGGTCTTTTCAAATGAGTCAGTTCCTCACACCAGGTGGCCAAAATATTGGAGCTTCAAATTCAGCATCAGTCCTTCCAATGAATAGTCAGGACTGATCTCCTTTAGGATGGATTGGTTGGATCTCCTTGCAATCCAAAGGACTCTCAAGAGTCTTCTCCATCACCACAGTTCAAAAACATCAATTCTTTGGCCCTAAGCTTTCTTTATAGTCCAACTCTCACATCCATACATGACTACTGGAAAAACCATAGCTTTGACTAAACAGAGCTTTGTTGGCAAAGTAACATCTCTGCTTTTTAATATGCTGTCTAGGTTGGCCATAACTTTTCTTCCAAGGAGCAAGCATCTTTTAATTTTAATTTTTAATTTCATCTGCAGTGATATTGGAGCCCCCCCAAAATAAAATCTGTCACTGTTTCCACTGTTTCCCCTTCTACTTGCCATGAAGTGATGGGACCAGATGCCATGATCTTAGTTTTCTGAATGTTGAATTTTAAGCCAACTTCTTCACTCTCCTCTTTCACTTTCATCAAGAGGCTCTTTAGTTCTTCTTCACTTTCTGCCATAAGGGTGGTGTCATCTGCATATCTGAGGTTGTTGATATTTCTCCCAGCAATCTTGATTCCAGGTTGTGCTTCGTCCAGCCCAGCATGTCTCATGATGTCCTCTGCATATAAGTTAAATAAGCCTGTGCCCCAGGTCACACAGCATCTAAGCAACAGAGCCCAGGCACAATCCAAACCTGACTCCATCGTACAGCTTATGGTCAAGGAGAATGGGAAACTTCCTGACCCCCAGGTTCCAGGGTGAGTGGTGCAGAGCCATGCCCCTCTCTCGGTGTGTGGGCATCCCCAAGCCCTCTGAGCCAGCAGAATCCAGGGCCTCCCACAGCCCTGCGTGATGGTTCAGCCCCCACTGAATCTTCTTGCCCCAGACACACCCCTCCAACTCCCCTTCCCCTCCCAGGAGGCTCTGTGATTTCCCACCAGCTCAGTTCTAGTCTCTGGCCCAAGTCCTCAGCCCCTTCATGAAGTTGGGATAACCAGGTCATGTGGAACCCAGTGGTCACACAGCCCCCAGGGAGGGTCACAGTCCCACCTCTCAAGCCCACTGTGCAAACCCTGCTCTTGCTGTCCCTTTCAACTTCATGGATTTTTCAGATTCAGCCCCACTCAGACTCTGTGTGGACCCTGGTCAGGGCAGTAGATCTGTGGACTCAAGGGATCTGAGCTACTTTACTAGGGAGGTCTCGGTGGGAGCAGCATCTCGAAGCCCTCCCTTCCCCGGTGAATCGGCCTCCTGTTATCCCAGGTCCCCTTCTGCCTCGGCCCGCCCAGCCCTCCAGCTTTCTGCCAGCCATGGCAGCCTCTCTGATTTCAGGGCAGCCAGGAGCTCTGGGTCCTGAGTAGACAGACCTCCAGACTTGTCAACGTGAAAGGAAGGGAACAGGGTTGAGGGACTGAGCACCAGTCCCTGCTCAGACAGTGACCTGGCTCAAAGCGGGACAGAGTCCCTATCTCTGGAGTAGCTCTGTTGATGGGTCCCTGGTCACACTCGCAGGCTCACCTATCACGTGACAACTTCCTCAGACTTTTGTCACCTACCTAGAGATTCCATAATGGATGCAGCCCCATCTCAAATGACCTCTCCTCACCTCACCCTGGTGTCTAAGATGATAAGGAATCCGCCTGCAATTTGGGAGATCTGGGTTCCATCCCTTTGTTGGGAAGATCCCCTGGAGCAAGGCATGGCATCCCACTCCAGTATTCTTGCCTGGCGAATCCCATGGACAGAGGAGCCTGGTGGGCTACAGTCCATGGGGTCTCAAAGAGTTGGACACAACTAAGCGACTAAGCACACACTCCCTAGAGTACTTTGTCCAATCCCTACCTGCCTGCTTCTTTCTTAATCCCTTAGGTCTCTGCTTAAGTTCCTTGAACCCATAATCAAAATCAAGCCTCACTATTAGGTATTCCGTTAGACACACACACACACACCACACACACATACACACACACACATACACAAACATGAGTTATCACTAGTTAGCAGTAGTCACTGGAGTGGTTGATTGAGTCTCACTCCATGAGGCTATCTTCCAGGCTAGTGGCAACTCCTGGGATTGGAATGTCTTATGAATGAATGAGTGGGGAGCTGGCCAGGGGACCTCAGTCCCAGGAGTAGTCTCATAATTGTACCCCAAAGTCATCCCAAGAAACCCCACCAGAGATACTCAGACCAAGGTCTTAGATGAGATCACCGCCTCTGTACAGTGACTTTTCTAAGCCGGAAGGGGCAGCTTTATTCTAGTTTTGGGGCTGACAGTTCTAATTATTCCTCCTGCAATGGGACTCAGACCTCAGAGCTGAAATGGTTTTGGGGGTAATGGTCATTCCCTTGCCTTCCTAACCCAACTCCTGCTTCCCAAGGTGCAAAGTTACCCCTTTGTTCTTGTCTCCCTCTGACCAGAGCCCCTCAGTATGACACTGTTAGGGTCTCAGGGACCCTCTTAGAAGGTCCTATGGGTCAAATCGTGTCCCTCAAAATGATATGATGAAGTGTTAATACCACTTAACACCAGTGGTACTTGTGAGCATGACCTTATATGAAACTAGAGCCTTTGCGGATATAATCAAGTTAAGATGGGACCATACTGGATTAGGGAGGACCCTTAACCCAATTTCACTAGCATTTTTATAAGAAGAGAGACAAATGCCATGGGATGACAGAGGCGGAGACTGGAGTGATGCAGCTGTGAGCCAGAGGGTGTCAAGGATTGCCAACAACCTCCAGGAGCAAGAAGAGGCCAGGAAGGATTCTTCTTGAGAGACTTTGGGGGAGCCTGGCCCTCCCAACACCCTTGATTTCAGACTTCCAGGTTCCAGAATCAAGAGAATAAACTTTGTCATTTTAAGCCACCAACTTTGTGGTACTCGATACAGCAGCTCCAGAAAACTAAAACCAGAAAGTGTGGTCTCAGGGGCCAGAAGCTGAAGTGGAGAAAGGCCCTGTGCTTTGCCTGGAGCCAGGTGTGCGAGCACTCCCATCAGAGGATGGTGGGGTGCTGCTGGGTCTGAAATGGGAGGATAATGCAGCCGTCTGGAGGCTGTCTGGGTGCAGGGTTGCTCAGGTCGCATCCTCAGTGTGCATTGGGAATTGGCTGGGGCCAGCTTGTCTGAGGACCGAGACAGTCTCTAGAGAGGGTGCTGTGAGCCTGTCTTTCCAGAGACCACGCCATCTAGAAGGGACACCAGCTTCTTCCCCACAAGTCCTCTTTGCTCAGCATCTCATGAAAGATTTGAGCCAATCTGCCAGCCACATACAGCAGAGAAGTCGGTAACAGGTGTGTTTTGGGGAATGAAAGGGGCACAACTTAAGCTTTGGACAAAAAGATTGATTCCAATAGCATTGTTGTTGTTGTTCAGTGGCTAAGTCGTGTCCAGTTCTTTGTAACTCCATGAACTGGAGCACGCCAGGCTCCCCTGTCCTTCACTATCTCCCAGTGTTTGCTCACACTCACTGGCGATGTCCATTGTGTCGATGATGCCATCCAACCGTCTCATCCTCTGTCGTCCCCTTCTCCTCCTGCCCTCAGTCTTTCCCAGCATCAGGATCTTTCCCAATGAGTTGGCTCTTTGCATCAGGTAGCCAAAGTATTGGAGCTTCAGCATCAGTCCTTCCAATGAAGATTCAGGGTTGATTTCCTCTGCACATATACCAAGCGCTTACTCTACAGCAGGCACTTGACACACGTTATCTGAGTCCCTTCTCCCATGGAAATGTCTCATCCTCCCCACTTCACACCTGAGCAAAGAGGGCCCAGAAGAAATTGATTTCAGTTCCCCTAGCTAGTGATGATAGAACCAGAATTCAAGTCTAGGTCTTTTACTGGAAGCCCATCATGTTGTCCTAACTGCTTAGGGGTGAGAAGGGCACCCCAAGGACACCCAAATAAGACATGCATCCACATGCGTGGACTGAGATCGGTCAGTAAGTTGGAACAAGGGGTCAACCTTGGGGCTGTGTTCAGGGGTGGACTGGGGGTAGAGCTGCCTGCAGTGTCAGCTGCCCTGGGGGCTCCACCCCACACAGGCCTAAGCCAGTGAGTGCCTGACCGAGAGGCAGACCCCGGGCCTTCCAGGCCTGGAGTGCTTCTGGAAGGTCAAGGAAGCTCCATGAATCTCACACCCTACTCCACTCCAGGGTGTACCCATGAGTTTTTGCCTGTAGCCTCCAGGTCCAAGCCTGACACCCACCATTTGCCAGGCTTGTCTCTTTCCGGAGTCTCAGGCTGGAGCTTGCCCAATTTTCTGTAATCCCAATCAATATCAGGGGACATCCTGCTTCAGACACCCTCCCATGTCTCTTTGATCTTTGCTGTCTTTGAACTTGAGAGTAGCAGACAACTCTAGAGTTATCTGTCCCGATTCCTCTTATTCTGAAACTTGCCCTTCCAAGGGACTTCACTGGTGGTCCAATGGCTAAGATTCCACTCTCCCAAGGCAGGGGGTCCCAGGTTCAATCTCTGGTCAGGGAACTAGATCTCACGTGCTGCAACTAAAGATCCCACATGCCACCACCAAGACCAGGCTCAGTCAAATAAGTAAATATTTAAAGAAATAAACATAAAAGTTGTCCTTCCAGGGATGGGCCTGGTCGCCATGTTCAAGAGGCAGTATAGTACAGCAGCCAGGCTCACAGAGGTTAGGATCAGACTCCTGGGTTCCAAGTCCAACTCAGCCACACACTAGATGTGTGACCTTGAGCGCGCCTCTTCAACTCTCTGTCTCACCTGTAAGTGAGGCTGATAATTATAGTGCTTACCTCATCATCATCATTATCCTCCTTGTCATTAGTATTAACATGTTACTCCTGCCATAGCTGATTGGACCAGAGATGAACACCTGATCCAGCCTGGGCCAATCAGCTTCTCAGTCTCAGGAACGTGGAATGTGTGCTCAGGACCCAAGGCTCACGCAGTTGCTGTGAAAGCACAGAGTGCAGGACATAGCCCTATTTGTCCACAGGCTTGGAGAAGCAGGGGGAGCCGAGCACAGACAGGAGAATGAGACAGACGCACACAGTGATGCCCAACTGAGAGGCCATTTGGCTCCAGACACAGAGCGAGGCGGAGGCTGAGGCTGCCTGAGACCCCCAGGGTTCTCTGACCCTGTTCCTAGGCTGTGTTTCCTATCCTTGAAGATAAATCCCCTTTGAGCTTAAGCCAAATAGAGTGGGTTTGGCTATTTGAGTCCAAAAGGGGAGACATCATCTCAGCCCTAGAAAGCCAAAAAGGGGAAAGTGGACGAAAGAATCTGAGTCCCATCGGTGTGGCCACGTGTGTGTGTTTACATGTCACGTTTCCAGCAGAAGTAAGGCCCTGACACATCACCCATCCTCACTGGTTGACTTTTCTAGCGAATGTAGGGCCACGCTTTCCCCAAAATGGCATGGGGAGCAGTCCCCTGCTGAAGGGAGGGAGATGGATGTCCAGCAGCCTACCACTTCTAGCCTAGCTGAGGAAGACCACCTGTCCTCTCCAAGTTGCCCTGGTCTCCGCCCTGCACTGGTTGGTGATATGACCCCAGCTGGGTCACCTGTCCTCCCACCACCCCGAGGGTCTCATGTTCACTATGAACAGGTGTGCCCTGCCTGCTTCTCTCACAAAGGAGGTTCCAGGGGAGGGGGGGGACTCAAATCTCTCAGCCCAGAGAAGGGGCCAAGCCTCACGGATGAGGGAGGCGGGGACAGGTCATCCACCAGGAGGAGAGACCCTCCCCCCACACACAGAACCATCTCTCAGGCACTGCCGCCTTCCTCAAGGCCCCCTACCTTCACCCAAGGAGCCATGAGCCCCCTGGAGGAAACAGCAGAACCTGTGAACCCATTAGGGTCCCAAGGACTGAGGTAGAAGCCCCTCCCTCATGTGCCTCCACCTCTGCGGGTCACGGAGTGACACCAGGAAGGCTCCACGCTATGTTCCCATAGGCAAAGGCAGGGCCCAGCAGACCAGAACAAAGCCAGCCTGCATCTCTGATCATGGTGGGGAGGCTCTAGGAGGTCTGTAGGCTCACCCCTCGTGTTTCGGTAAACAGAACCAGAGGGAATGGCTTCCTCAGGGATCTTCTCTTCAGGAACAGGGCTCTGCCTGCCAGGGTACCTACCCTTCCATCTCACTTCCTTCTCCCTCCTCCCTCAGAACTGTCCCCAGTACCTCCATGTTGCCATCTACATTTATCAGCGCCTAACTGGTTTTCTGAATCATTTCACTTTACCCACCACTTCCCTCTTTGTCAGACCCTCTCCCTTCCTGAGCTTCATGACATCACACCTTCCTCTCCCCGCCATCCTCCCCAGCCACTCCTTCTCTGTCTCCTGCTGGGACCTTCTCAATGGCCAGTTGTCTTCAAGGTACTGTCTTTGGGACTCTCCTCTTTCCACACACTCCCTGGATGGTCTCATCCACTCCCTGGATTCTCCTCTGACCTGAGGGCCAAGGACACCTGGATCTGTCTCTCCAGCCCAAATCCTCTCAGAGACCACAGATCCAGGAGTCCAGCAGCTTCTCTGCAGCCACTTTGATTACCCAGAAGCTCTCATCACTGAGCTCTTCTCTCCCACTAAAGAAGGACTGTCTGTTCCGTACATCAGTGAATCATGTCCTCCAACCTCTAGTTCCCCAATAGACAGCATATTAAAAAGCAGAAACATCACTTTGCCGACAAAGGTGCATATAGTCAAAGCTATGGATTTTCCAGTAGTCATGTATGGGTGTGAGAGTTGGACCATAAAGAAGGCTGAGTGCCAAAGAATTGATGCTTTTGAACTGTGGTGCTGGAGAAGACTCTTGTGAATCTCTTGGACAGCTAGGAGATCAAACCAGTCCATCCTAAAGGAGATCAGTCCTGGGTGTTCATTGGAAGGACTGATGCTGAAGCTTCAATAGTTTGGCCACTTGATGGGAAGAACTGACTCATAGGAAAAGACCCTGATGCTGAGAAAGATTGAAGGCAGGAGGAAAAGGGGATGACAGAGGATGGGATGGTTGGACGGCATCACTGACTCAATGGACATGAGTTTGAGCAAGCTCTGGGAGTTGGTGATGGACAGGGAAGCCTGGCGTGCTGCAGTCCATGGGGTGGCGAAGAGTCGGACACAGCTGAGCAACTGAACAACAACTTCTAGTCACTTCCACAATTAACATGATGATACCTACTCTTCCTACTTCATATAAAACCCGCTAGCTAATCCTGTCTTTTCTACCTTTAAGGCATCTTTCTAATTTGCCTGGTCTCCCCATCCCCTTGGTCACTGCCTCAGCTCAGATACTTATAATGGTCCACCTGAGCCTTCCTATCAGATGTTGATATATAATAAATCTTTCTAAATAAATTAACCTACTTTAAAGTTTAAAGTACAAGAACTAAGCCCCACCTGACCTGACTCAGAACAATTCAACCAGAAACCAAGTCTCAACTCAGAGCTCAGAAAGTAGGGCTGATGTCTAGAGTCTAGAGCAAAATCCTCTCAAAATTAAGAGGTCAAAGCCTAGCGCCCCACATCCAGCTCACTTTTCTATCTGAAGAGTCACATATGGGGATTTCTCTGGTGGTCCAGCAGTTAAGAATATGCCTTTCAATGCAGAGGATTCAGGTTTGACCCCTGGTCAGGGAACTAAAATCCCACAATCTATGGGGAGAGCACTAAACCTGCTCATTACAAATAGAGAGTCCATGGGCCGCAACGGCAGATTCCACGTGCCGCGACAAAGACTCGACGCAGTCAAATAAATAAATATATTTTAAGAAAATAAAGAGTCACATATGGCTCAGTCTCTTCTACCAGGAGCTCTTATTGTATTTTTCTCAAAGAAAAACAAGTGTCGATGGGGAGGGGGTTAACAGTTTATTCTATTTTTTCTGAGTGATTTTATCACTGTCGTTAGAACATTCATTGAAGTAAGTGAGGAATCCATCACAGGCTGACAGCAGTGTGCAGACTAATGGCTGTTAGATGGTAATAATTTTTAATATGATTTTTATTTCACTTAATTTCATATGTGCTTGACAAAAGGTCCCCAGTCACTGGGGAGCAGTGCAGAACTGGGAATATGCTCACAGGAAGGTCTATTAAGCCAGGTGCTGGAAGCGTTTCAAAGAAACAACTTTGCCATTCTGGGGGGAAAGTCGGCAACTTGGTTCAGTGAAGGGAACTGGTTTCTGGCAGGATGTCAGGATCACATCCCCACAGACACTGGCGTATGCTCGCTGCATGAGACGGAGAGGCAGAGAGACAGGAACTTAAATGATGGGCACGGCCCACGCGTGCACACACACTTGCCACGGCCCGTGTACATGGATATAGCTTATGTTGGGAAAGGACACAGAGCCACACCCAGTACATTGCACTCCGAGCTTTTAGGAAAATGGATGATACACATAAACGTGCATTCAAAAAGCAAAGAAAGAGAGGAGGAAGCAAGAGACTGAGATTTATTTCTTGGCGTGACCTAGTCTCACCCAAGCAGACAGCTGTCTTTCTCTTGCACACACATGCACGCACGTGTGCACGTGCACACACACAATCACAGAGAAAGAAATACAGATTTAGCCCCATCTCACACACATCAAAATAACCACATATCAAACGTCTCTCGCAGTCACCGAAACAGACATATGCATCCTATTGGGTCTGTCCTATAGCCTGTTAATGGATCATGAAGTCTTTTTTGGGGTTTTCGAAAAATTGTTTTTTAACTATTAGAGGAAGTATAGGGGAAATGAACCCCGTTCCCAAAGGCAAGCATCCCGATGTGAGATGAGGATGAGAGAACCATGGCAATAGGGAAAGAGAAGAGCTTATTTTGCGTAGCCTCCGCTTTCCAGCAATCAAGAAGCTCCCAACAGGAATCAGGGACAGACGGGCCCAGGAATAGCTAAGAATGAAACAAATGTGACTACAGCCTATGTCTAAAGTGATCTCGGGTGGGATGGGCAGGGTCTCAGAGTTGCTGGTTTGGGGCATTGAGTGCTCTCCCAGACATAAACCAGATCAGAGTGACTCAGCCCAATTCCCAGGTCCTGGGGAAATGCTGGCAACCCCCAATGAGGGGGTCCTAGCCACAGGAAGGTAGGCTACAGCTAAAGCTGTAATCTTTAGCCCTGAAGTTAGACACAGACAGGAGACAGATCACAAATCCCCTGGGCAGGTGAAGAAAGTCCTTATGTCACACCCTGCTGACCCTCACTTGCTCCAAGACAAGGCCTAGAGGACACTGCAAAGAGCTGATGGGGCTCCATCTCTCATCTGGTCCCCCACTCAGAGGAAGACTGGGCTTCCCTGGTGGCTCAGATGGTATAGAATCTGCCTGCAATGCAGGAGACCTGGGTTTGATCCCTGGGTCAAGAAGATCCCCTAGAGAAGGGAATGGCTACCCACTCCAGTATCCTTGCCAGGAGAATTCCATGGATAGAGGTGCCTGGTGGGCTATAGTCCCTGAGGTCGCAAAGAGCCAGACACTACTGAACGACCAACACTAGAGGAAGACTGGAGCAGTCTCCCCTACAACCTGCTATAATAAGGCGTTGTATGGTCCCAACCACTGAAAAGAGTGGGGACCGGCTTTTCTCAGGTCCTCTTAGCACAGACAGGAATTCCTAGAAGGTTGGGGCGGTCACCTTAAGCTGTTACTCTTCCTTCAGCCAACCTCTGCTCACCCTGGCTCAGGGTCTCCAGTGCCTGCAGGATTGAAGGAGAAGCCCTAAGTCACCTTGCTGTTGTTCAGCTGCTCAGTCCTGTCTGACCCTTTCCAACCCCATGGACTGCAGCACATCAGGCTTCCCTGTCCTTCACTATCCCCCAGAGTTTGCCCAAATTCATTTCCAGAGTTGACTCTTCACATCTGGTGGCTAAAGTACTGGAGCTTCAGCATCAGTCCTTCCAATGAATATTCAGGGTTGATCTCCTTTAGGATTGACTGACTGGTTTGAACTCTTATGTGTCCAAGAGACTCTCAAGAGTCTTCTCCATCACCACAATTTGAAAGCATCAATTCTTCAGTGCTCAGCTTTCTTTATGGTCCAACTCTCACATATGTGCATGATTGATGCTTTTGAACTGTGGTGCTGGAGAAGACTCTTGAGAGTCCCTTGGACTGCAAGGAGATCCAACCAGTCCATTCTAAAGGTAATCAGTCCTGGGTGTTCTTTGGAAGGACTGATGCTAAAGTTGAAACTCCAATACTTTGGCCACCTCATGCGAAGAGTTGACTCACTGGAAAAGACTCTGATGCTGGGAGGGATTGGGGGCAGGAGGAGAAGGGGACGACAGAGAATGAGATGGCTGGATGGCATCACTGATTCAATGGACATGAGTTTGGGTGAACTCTGGGAGTTGGTGATGGACAGGGAGGCCTGGTGTGCTGTGATTCATGGGGTCGCAAAGAGTCGAACACAACTGAGCGACTGAACTGAACTGAAATGGAAAAATCATAGCTTTGGCTACACAGACCTTTGTCAGCAAAGTGATGTCTCTGCTTTTTATTATGCTGTGTAGGTTTGTCATAGCTTTTCTTCCAAGGAGCATGTGTCTTTTAATTTCATGGCTGTAGTCACCACCTGTAGTGATTTGGGAGCCCAAGAAAATGAAATCTGTCACTGTTTTCTCTTTCTCCCCATCTATTTGTCATGAAGTGATGGGACTGGATGCCATGATCTTAGTTTTTTTAATGTTGAGTTTTAAGCCAGCTTTTTCACTCCCATTTCACCTTCATTAAGAGGCCCTTTAGTTCCTCTTTACTTTCTGCCATTAGAGTGATATCATCTGCATATCTGAAGTTGTTGATATTTCTCCTGGCAATCTTGATTCCAGCTTGTGATTCATCCAGCGTGACATTTCACATGATGTACTCTGCATATAAGTTAAATAAGCAAGGTGACAATATGCAACCTTGACATACTCTTTCCTAGTTTTGAATCAGTCCATTATTCCATGTCTGGTTCTCACTGTTGCTTTTTGTCCTGCAAAGAGGTTTCTCAGGATACAGGTAAGGTGGTCTGGTATTCCCATCTCTTTAATAATTTTCCAGTTTGTTGTGATCCACATAGCGAAAGTCTTTAGCATAGTCAATGAATCAGAAGTAGATGTTTCTATGGAATTCCCTTATTTTAGGTTTTTTTTTTCCTGTGGTCCAATGGATGTTGGCAACTTGATATCTGCTTCGCCTGCCTTTTCTAAATCCAGCTTGTACATCTGGAAGTTCGTGGTTCATGTACTGCTGAAGTCTAACCTGAAGGATTTTGAACATTACCTTGCTAGCAAGTAAAATGAGCAAAATTGTAAGGCAGTTTGAACATTCTTTGACCTTATGGAGGTCAACTGCTATCTGATCCAGGTCCCTCTCACCCCACACATGTGTGCACAAGCATTCATGCACACATGCACACACATGCACACACATAAACATGTTCCTATGCATTCACACACACACAAAGCTTTCAGACATTCCCTCTAGTCCCTGAGTAGCCACATCTCCAAGGTGAGCAGCAGGCCTGAAAGCTATCAGCACCACGGACAGCAGCAAGTCTCTGTTCAGGGTGCTGACTGGGGCTCGTCCACACCACACACTCGCCCCTTTCACAGTCTAAAGGAGATACAAGAGGACATTTATCTGGAGACTGAGACTACAGGGGATCAGAGTTATTGATTTATTGGTAAGTTCTAGATCTAAAGAAATTATTTTATAGAATAGACTGTTGAGAAGTGGAAGGTAGACATACTCTTTTGCCTTGAGGGCATCTTCAAGCTCCCTGTCCCTAGACTATCGCAGACTAGGATCCACAGTGGACTGAGAAATGGTCCAAAAATGAAGTCTTTATTACTGGCATAGACTGTGTGCCAGGATCTGTGCTAAGCCCTCTACATACATTATCCCAGTTGATTTTCCAAAAAAACCAATGAGGTAGGTGCTATTATCACTTTCGTTTTGTAGATAAAATTCTTGATATTAGAGAAGCAGTTGGCTCACCCAGGGTCAGACATTTACAGGCAGAGGACTCACACATAGGTTTAGACTGTAAACCCCAGAAATTCTGTCTGTGTGTGCTGTGTGTTCAGTCATGTCTGACTCTTTGTGACCCTATGGACTATAGCCCAACAGTCTCCTCTGTCCATGGGATTTCCCAGGCAAGAATACTGGAGTGGGTTGCCATTCCCTCCTCCAGGGATCTTCCTGACCCAGGGATCGAATCCCCCGTCTCCTGTGTCTCCAACATGGCAGGTTTATTACTGCTGAGCCATCAGGGAAGCCCAGCAGGGCTCTAGACACATAGTAAAAGCTTAATATATGTTGGCCACTAAAAATCACTGAGCTCTCATTAAGTCCTACCAACCTCTCTAAGAGGCGAGAGTTACTGTCCCCATTTTACAGATTTGCCTGTGTTCCCCTCTGAGGTTCAGGACATCTGGATAAATTGCAGGGCTTACGGGGCATGCTCCTGGGCTGAGGGGCAGATGGGGAGGCTGCTGAAGACAAGCCAGGGAGAAGTGTCTGTGGCTGACTGAGGACAGTGACAGGAGGGAGAACAGATGTGAGAAGCACTGGAAGAGAACTTGACAGGCCTGGTGACTCCCTGGCTGGGGGCAAAGCAGAAGGTCTCATCAAGGATGACCAACCACCCCCACGGTCTAGCTTGATGGTCAGTTGGGTGTTGGGGCTGGCTGGACCCTGAATTGAGGGCCACAGCAGGATGAAGAACCTAGAAAACCCAGGTCTATGGGAGAGCTCAGGGCTGGAGGCAGAGATATGGGGATCTCTATGGTTCTGGGGGGACAAGGCTGGGTGGGTGGATGCTCTGATGGGAGGAAGCAGCTCCTACAGGAAGAGTGAGGAGAGAGAGCAGGGCAGGGGCTAGAGAACCGGCCCCAGGGGACAGCTGCAGTTAAGAAGCCAGCTGAGCAAGAGGGACCTGAGGGAGTTGGGGAGACTCATTCAGAAGGGATGGAGCCCAGTCCAGGGGCTGCTGGGCCATGGAAAGCTCAAGAAGTCACAAAGGGAAGGGAGTCCAGGGGTGCCCAGGGGGCTGAGAGGTGGGAAGGACACGTGTCAGTTACAGCATCTCCAGGGGCAACTGGATCTACTGGGCACCAAAGAAGGGGTTGGGGGTAGTGGTCCAAATCTGCACAAGTGAAGAACATTATGATGTTAGGAAGATGAGGTGGGTATTCTAGGGAGGGGCTGGGGGTTTGTTTTCAAGATAGGGGAGCCCTGAGGAAAGATGCTGAGGAAGGCAAAGGAGAGAAAGAGGGAGCCGCTACTGGCCAGCATCCACAGGGGCCTCCTTGACCTTCCAGCAGAGATGGCACCTTCCTCCCTGAGACCCCACAGTGCTCTCCCCACCCATCCCTCTGATCGCCAGCATGGGTGTCACTGTCTCTCCCAGTAGAACATCAGCAACTCGAGCTGTGGCATCTTCCAAGGTACTTCTGCAGCCCGGGGCAGGTATAGAGGGAAGGACAGAGTGTCAGGCACGAAGGCCAGCAAGGGGTCAGACAGACAAGCTAGCTGAGACACATCCAGACAGACAAGCAACCGGGAGAAAAAAAAAAAACGGCCACAGGGACAGGCAGACAAGGCCATCTAGATGTCTCCCCTTCCCCAGCCACTGTCCCCACCCCCATGGCTGACACCGTCAGGCCTGGAGCACAGATTTATCTCCAAATGCTGCCACAATCCCACTATTGGATTTGTAATCACAGGCTCCAATGTTCACAGGATAAATATACTAACAAACTAATTGTTTGTTAGCTCTGAGGTTGGAGCAATCAACACGTCCAGCGTGAGATATGGGCCGCTCTCCTGCTCGCGTTCAGGCCAGCCCAAGGCTCGGGGCCTGGTGCCATGGGTACCACGTGGACCCAGTTAGGCCCGGCCCATCGTGGGCACAGAGGCCTGCACCTCGGGGCCGGGGGGTGGCGTGGGCAGGAGGGCCCCGTGCGCTCTGGCACGTAGCCGTCGCTGCCCCTGCCTGCGCCTCAGCAGTGGCAGACATAAACTAACTTGGTTCCTGGGGACCCCAGAGGAGCAGCAGGAACTGTTTGGTAGAGAATTATAGCTGTGGGTGAAATTAGATGTACTCTGAGCCCCAAGGCTGAGAGAAATAAAAAGCATTTTAAATGGAGTGTAGAATTCATATTCCTCAGTCACCTTCCAATAAATAAATCTTGTACCATTTTTTTTTCTGTAAACAGTGGTTATACTCAGCTTCTATTGTCTCCACATTCCATATGCCAATTGGCAAGGAGGGGCAGGGTCGTACTGCGGTAGGAAGGAAGAAACCAGCGTGTGCCTGAGGTTGGGGGGGCAGGGGCTGAAACCATGATCAGTGCCCTGGAGGTGTCCTCAGCTTTAAGGAAGCATGAGGAGTGTCTCCTGATCATAGACAAACCCTGGACATCCCTCAGTGGATGACCGAGGCGAGGGGCCTGAGATGGAAATACCAGTCCCCAAGTATTGAGACCCAGGGGTCCAGGGCCTTCAGTCACGGAGGACAGGGCAGTCTCTGGGTTCCCTTCTCCTGGAAAATGAGCATCCACTGCCGGGGGACTGGGTGGGGGAGGGCCCCGCTTGCCTGGCCACGGCATCTTCTGTTGTTTCTGGTTTTCCAGGTGCAGAAATGACATCTCCTTGTGGCTAAAAATGCAGAAAACACAGAAAATCGCACAAAAGAAAAATATCAGCTGAAATCCTGGTGGGGGAGGAATCGCTGTTGGTATTTTGGTAATTCTCCTCCTAGACTTTCTTCAGTGTGTATATGCACATAAATAAATATATGTTTTACAAGAAAGAAAGAAGCTCTACATTTGTGAAGTGCCGAACACATACCAGGTGCTTGTCTCGGCATTTTGAATATATTATCTCTGATAATATAATATAGTTCATACAAGTCCAAATTCATACAATAATCCTGCAAAAAAGACTTTGTATTAATGCGGGAGACCTGGGTGTGATCCCTGGCTTGGGAAGATCCCCTGGAGAAGGGAAAGGCTACCCACTCCAGTAATCTGGCCTGGAGAATTCCAAGGACTGTGTAGTCCTCTTGGACACAAAGAGTCGGACATGACTGAGCGACTTTCACTTTTACTTTCGGTAGAATATTGATACTCAGTTCAGTTCAGTCACTCAGTCGTGTCTAACTCTTTGTGACCCCATGAATCACAGCACACCAGGCCTCTCTGTCCATTACCACCTCCCGGAGTTCACTCAAACTCATGTTCATTGAATTGGTGATGCCATCCAACCATCTCATCTTCTATCATCCCCTTCTCCTCTCGCCTTCAATCTTTTCCAGCATCAGGGTCTTTTCAAATGAGTCAGATCTTCATATCAGGTGGCCAAAGTATTGGAGTTTCAGCTTCAGCATCAGTCCTTCCTATGAACACCCAGGACTGATTTCCTTTAGAATGGACTGATTGGATCTCCTTGGAGTTCAAGGGACTCTCAAGAGTCTTCTCCAACACCACAGTTCAAAAGCATCAATTCTTCGGCACTCAGCTTTCTTTATAGTCCTGATACTAGAGAAACAATATTGGCTCTCATTTACTTGGCACTTATTGTATACCTGGCATGTTCGGCTGAGCACAGACCTGAATGATCTCATGTAATCCCCTTCCCAACATTGGAAGGTCGGCCCCACTGTGATCCCTCAGCCAGTGGAGGGAACTTGTCCAGGGCCACAAAGAAAGCGGGTAGCAGAGCCATGATGCAAAGCCAGATTTATCTCACACAGAGCACATGCTCCCAGGCAGCCCACTGCCCCAAGCAAAGCTTTGGTGCAGCCAAAGCCAGACTACAGTGGGCAGCCCCCTCCTTCTCCATCTGACCCATCTTCTTTCCCACTCACACCAGCCCTTCTTCTGGAACCTGCAGGAATTGTCCATTTCCCAGGGTCAAAGGCTGAAGTTTCTATAGCTGCCCTGACCCTGCCCTGCCAGTTCACGAACAGGAAAACAGAAAATAAAGCGGACACAGACCATGGGTTTGGGCTCAGACGAACATGACTTCAGTCCCAGGTCGGCCACTTAATGAGCTGTGTGTCCTTGGGAATGTCACTGCCCCTCTCTGGGCCTTACAGGCCTAAGCTGGAAAACGGAGATACTAAGACTACTCACTTTACAGGGCTGTTGTGAAGACCAAATGAGATCATTACATGCAACTCTTCTCTGGTACATGCAAAGGGCTCCAAAATGTTAGCTACCTTTCAAGTTAAGAAGAAGGCACCGGAAAAAAAACAAACCCAAAGAAATGATAAAAACAACAAAAAAGAAACAGAGAAAGAAAAAAGCCAGCACAACAAAATCAGGACACTAGGACACATACCCTGGCTCCTCCTCCCCTCTGTTCCCACTTCCTTCTCCGTCCTCTATTTAATTAGCTGCATGTACCCATTATACAGAAGGCCAGGGAGGAGTGACTTAAAGTCAGGGGCTGACTTCTAAGAAACAAAGAAAGAAAAAGAAAAGCTGGTCCTTTACAGAGCTCCTTAACACACACACTGAGACTTTTCTGTTTGCTCCATCTCCCTATGACTCTTTTTTTTACCACCAAGGGAGTAAATTTATACAGAAATACACTTGGAGGTATGGGTTAGTGCTGTCTTTAACTGAAAAGATTCTCCACCCACGCAGGTTGAGGAGAGGCAAGGAAGGCTTGGGACCAAGCTCTGCCCCAGCTGCCCGAGATCTGGGGTCACTCAGTGGCACCTTGGGCAACAGCAGCCCAGGAGGCCTTCCTGGGCAAGGAGGGCAACAGCAGGATCTGGACAGATGAGACAGGTCTGGACAAGGAGGAGTTCTGTGGGCTGCAGCCCTGGGTTCAGGGGCCACAAGATCAAATCGCAGGTCACTTAGTGACTCCCATGGAACTCTCAGCAAATCCATTCCTCTCTCTGGGCCTCAGCTTCCCCGTCTGCAAGATGGGTATGATAACATTCCATTGGAAGAGCAAAGGCTGTGCCCATAGGAATGAATGATGCAAATGAATGAATGATGAGCAAGTGAGTGGTTCCACTCCGAGCCCACAGCTGCATCTGACTCTGCAGTGGCCAGGACTCTCTTCTTCCGAGGGCCCTTGGTCATTTATTTTTGGTTAATTAAATGGTAAGATTTCATGTCTGATTATTTACTGCCAGCCAGATTCATTACCGGCTCCCCCATAAATCACAGCAGGGGATCCGGGCTCCAGCTCCCTGTCCCCACGTCCACCCCCATCCCTGTACCCCAGCAGAGGGGGAGTTGTGACATGTCCTGTCCCGGAGAGCTGTACACAGACTCCTCCTGACCCAAAGGCATACCACAGCCTCCTAACAAGCAGAGCCTCAGAAAGGACTTGTTTATTGCCAATGGCCACATCCAGAAGATTCGACCCTAGCAGGTCGCCACTCCACACCCTTCACAAGTCAGAGCACACTGCCATGATTAGACCCACTCTCACGGAGGAGGGTACTAAGGCTGGTGGGGGCAGGAGCAAGATTAGAACCCAGGTCTGGCTCCGAGGTCTGAAAGGTGCCCCAACCACCCTGCCTCAGTGACAGGGAAAGCACAGGCTTCAGAGTCAAACAGATCCAGATCCAGATCCCAGCTCTAATGTCTACACCTGCATGAGCTTGAGCAAGTGCCTTCACATCTCTGGGCCTCTTTCCCTAGTTAGGAAGTGAGGACAGTTCCTACATGGGCATGGTGGGTGCTCTGGAAACACTGAGTACAGGAAGACCCCAAGGGACAAGGGCACCTCAGTGTCCCTCTGATCCAGCCTTTGCCACTGGACACAGGAGAAAGGGAAGGCGGTGAAACAGAACAACGGCAGCCAGCTCCCTTATCTGACCGTGACTCCAGGAGGTGGGCAGGGGCCACGCACCTGGTCCGAAGGCCCACCCCAACCCACAGCAACAGCCCCTCACAGAACGAGTACTCTATTTATAGCTGCTGGATGACGGTTCAAATCAGCGAAGGAACAAACCAACAAATTGAAGACTAAATACAAGAGTGGACGAATGGATGAGCAATCAAATGACTGAAAAAATACATAAAGGATTGAACAAAAGTCCAAAAAGTCACTGAATCAATGAACGAAAAGTTGGAGGGAGGGATGGATGGGAAAACATGAGAGCAAACAAATGATCAGATAAACCACTAAAGGACTGAAAGAATGAATAAACAGAAAGGAAGTGGGGGCAGAAAGTGAGGGAAGGGAAGAGGGAGGCGAGAGGGCAGGAAGGGGAAGAAAAGGACAGGTGGTGAGAGCAGGCCTACGCGGAGCAGCTCCCCAAAAGCAGTGGTCCCCTGCCTGTCCCCCTCAATCCCAGCCCCTGCACCATCGCCCAAGGGAACCACAATGCAGCCTCCCCAGCAGCTCTAGAGCCCAGGGAGCCCCCTCGCCTGCAGCCTTGAGAGCCGGCTGGGGGCAGATGGGCTTTGCCAAGCCCCCGGCCTCGTCTTTAACTATTACATTAAGCATCTGCTTTGCCATTCACGGCTCAGATAGCATTTTACCCCTGAGATATTTGATTTTATTACCTTCCAGGGAGAGGGCCAAGCAAGTGTTCTTATTGATTTGCACATTAAATATATTAGTAATAAAACAACATCTCCGTAAACCAATTGTAAAATCAATATTAATTGGTACCAAAATATCACAAGTAGTTGAATTACAATTAAGAGAGGGGGTGAGCCAGGCCTCAGGGCACAGGGTGCTGAGGACCCAGGAGTGAGAGGGGTCGGGGGACCAGATGTCAGTGTCAGGACACCCTGGGTTCCTCTCTCTAAGCCTTAGTTTCCTCATCTGCTCAATGGGGATAACCCCTCTAACAGCCAAACTTTGGTGTGGACAAAATAGGCCATGTGTGTGCAATGCCTGGCAGCAGCAGGTGCCTGAGAAACATTCTTCCCCTCCCTTTGTCTTTGCTTCTACTGTAGACAGGAGTAAGTCATTCACACTATAGTAAGAACAGGCAGCATTGGCAGCAGTGGAGAGAGAGAGGCATGGGGAGGGAAGAGAATAGCAAGAAATGCAGGGAATCGTGAGGCGTATGCTAGTCTAGGGGGATCTGGGACGACTTTCGCAAGAAGTGACTTAAAACTAAGACCTGGAAGCTGGGAGAAGAGCTGAGGGAGGGTGCTCAGCACGTTGAAGGGAAGCCAGGGACCATGATGCTCTTTTTATTATTCAAATATGAAAAAGCAAGCCAATCAGGGGTGCAGCTAATCCCCTGCAAAGGTCTGAGGTGCTGGCATGGGAATTTGGGGTGAGCAGGGGACCCTGGGTGTCAGGCTGGACCAGGCACTTCAAGTGACCCCTGCAGGCCAGGCAGGCCAGGCTGTGCTGGCTGCCCCCATGATTGGGGTGCGTGAGAACTGGGGAGGACTCTGCCTGCCAGGGCCAGATTCAGGGGCATTGGCTAACTCTGCCAGACCTGAAGGAAACCATCCTGAGGGTCACTGTGGAGTCACCACCACAGCCACAGAAGGGCCACTCTCTCCAGCCCCAGCCTGCACCACTCACAGTTTTCCCAGAGTGCTTGGGTGACCCCTGGAGGCGCTGCACATGGGCTCCAAGGACAAGACCTCTTGGCTCCCTAATCTGTGCACATAGGTATGTATGTATGTTTTTGGTTGGTTGGTCACTAAACTTCCTCAGTAACAATCGCATTTGATCCTCATGACAGTCCTACAAGGAAACTTTGACCTTCACCCCCATTTAACAGATGAGAAAACTGAGGCTCAGAGAGAGGGCATTGGCCGAAGTGTACAGCCAGCAAGTGGTGGGCTAGAATTCCAACCAAGATCTGATTCCTGAGCCCATGCTTCTCTCCTGCTCTGCATCCCCATGGGGATGCTGAAGCTGGTGGAGACCGCTCAGACATCTCAGCCACCAACACGCAACTCTGGCTCTGCTCCAAAATCCAGATAGGAGCCATAGTGCCCCCCAGGGCCTTCCTCCAGCACTGCAGATGACGGGCCTTCCAGCAGCCCATGATGCTTTGGGTTTCCTTGGTTCTTTACAGATGGCAATAATGACAATACAAATATTAATGCTGTTACATGTAACTATTGATGAAGGGCCTTGTACTCTGCCAAAAACTTCACCTACATTTGCTGATTTGATAGACTGCAGAGCATAAGGATTCAATTTACATTTTCTGGTCAGAACCACTTCAGTTTAAATCTCAGCCCAGTCACTACTGATTGTGCAACTGGATTGGTCAGCTATGGCCGCAGAAATGCTGCATAACAAAGTACTTCAAAACTCAGTAACTTACAATCATACATATGTATTGCCACACTCATGCATCTGCAGGTTGGCTGTGGTTTAGGCAGTTTAAGCAGGGCTTGGCTAAGAGCCTCTACTTCAGGCTGAGAGTCAGATTCAATCCTGCTCTTTAGGTCTCTGCATTCTAGAACCAGCGTCTACACGTGGCATGTTCCCACGGAAATGACAGGAGAGCACAAGCCAAGTGAAACCAATCAGCACTTTCAAACCACTGCTCACGTCACATCCAAAACATTGCACCGGCCACAATGAGTGACATGGCCAAGCTCAACATCAACAGGGGAAATACACCTCACTCATGCTGGGAGTGGAATCAAAGATCTGCTGAATAAGCATCCAAACTATCACAATAAACTTGGGCCTCTGTTTATTCATCTGTAAAATGGGGATATTACCATTATTATTATTATCATTATTACTATTATTGAGTAGCTGGGTGGCATCACTGAGGTCATATATGCCATGGTCCCCGACTCTTTTGGCACCAGGGACCAGTTTCAAGGAAGACAATTTTTCCTTGGACCTGGCTGAGGGGTGGTTTCCGGATAATTCAAGCGTGTTAGATTTACTGTGCACTTCATTTCTGTTATTACTACATCAGCTCCACCTCAGATCATCAGGCATTAGATCCCGGAGGTTGGGGACCCCTGACGTACACAGAGCTCTTAGCACACTGCCTGCTATGTAGCAAGTTCCCAAAACAGGGTAGCTCTTATGAGTAGTAATAGTAACAATTCTCTCAGATTTGAAGCCAGAGACGGTGTCACCCCTTCTCCTACTCCAAACACCCCTACCCTACATCATCCCATGGGCTTGGGGAAGTAACCTGTGCCATGTGTTCCAAACCAGATGGCACCACTGACACGGCCTCATCCTCCACAGACTTGGCCAGCAAACCCAAGGCCGTGTAGGCAGTGATGCTCGTACTCCCTAGCTTAAACCAGGAGCTGAATCAGCAGTAAAGCACTCAGTTTGAGCACAGGACATCCCCTGGTCTAAGCCTTGGCCTCACCAAGCCTTTCAAGAATCAAGGCTTCCTGATGCTGCAGTGCTTTGTTCTCTGGCCCCAGGATGTTGGCAGCCTCAGGGAGTGGAGGAAGCTGGTATCCTGGGTCCCCCACTTCATCTGGGCCATTTCCTGGCTGACTGACTAGCAGCCAGTCAAATGCTGTGTCCATGCCCAGAGCTCACCCCAGGAGACTGGTGAGAGCCCTTCCCTAGACCAGCTCCTACACAACCAGGTCAGGCCCACTCAGTCTCTCACTACGCACGGCTCTTGATCAACCATGACTCAAGGGTTACTGGACACATGTTCAAATTCTGCCTCCCTGCTCAGAAGGCAGGGACCAGGTCTGTCTTGTCACTGCCGGACCCCAGCGCTGTGCCTGCAGGTGTGAACCTCCATGACTGTGCTCAGGCGTCCCTTGGTTACAAGAACACGGCTCTCACATCCTGGGAAGAGGTGGTGAGGATGCGGGGAGGGGGTGGTGAGGATGCGGGGAGGGGGACTGGTAATGCCAGGGCCCTGAAAGTGGCGGGACAGGCAGCCGGACCCCACAAGGCAGTAGGGCCTGAACAGAAGGGGCACTGGTTCAGACAGCAAACCTGCTCCCTGCCTTCACTCAGGCTTTCTGCTTCATTCTCCTCTCTCTGCACGCCACCTGGCCTTAACCCTGCATAACCTCAGACACCCAACAGAAGCCAGCCAGACTCTGTGACTCAAACCCAAACTTCCAGTTCCTGCAAAGAGACTCTGGTTGGCTCCAGATGCCAACACTCAGGTGTCCTCTGGCTCCATCGCTGCCCAGGCCACCTCTGGGACTGAGAATACGTGTGCATGCTCAGTCACTCAGTCATGTAAAAGTCTGTGTGACCCCATGGACTGTAGCCCACCAGGCTCCTCTGTCCATGGGATTCTCCAGGCAAGAATACTGGAGTTTCCTACTTCAGAGGATCTTCCCAACCCAAGGATCAAACCCGCATCTCCTGCATCGGCAGGTGGATTCTTTCCCACTGAGCCACTAGGGAAGTTCAGGGGCTGAGGAGACCGATCTCAAAAGGGAGTGAGCTTAACAAACACCCAAAAGATGGCACCCCCTCAGCCTCAGACTCCTCCTTTGTGAAATGGGGTTGTTGTGAATGTCAAGTACCCTAGTAGAGAGCAATAATTCTTACCGTCACAGCAGCCGACAAGGCCCAGACTTTCTCTGTGCCCGGCACTGTGCTTTGTCCTTTCGCTGCATGATCTGATTGAATCCTCAGAACAGTTCTTCGAGTTTGGTGCTCAATTGCTGCCACTTTACAGAGAAGAATACTAGGGAAGCAAAAGGGCAAGGGACCATGCAAGGTCACACAGGATTGGGATTCCAAAGTATGTCTCTCTGCATCCCCAGGCCTGCATTTTCCTTCCCCTCTCGGCTCCCTCTTTGCTAAGATTGAGGTGATAACCAACCGACCTGGGAGAGGGCCACTGAGAAAGCACTTTGCAGACGCAAGGGAAGAGCCACGTTTGTCACACCTAGTTGAGAACTCTCATCACCCAGATTCCAAGTAACTCCTGAGGGATGTCAGTCTTACACTCCCCTGTTCCCCCTGTTCTCCTGGCTCCCCTCCGGTGGCTGCCTGCCCAGAGTTCTGAGCAGCACACACACTTGAAAAGTGCCCATTTCTCAGAGCAAATGGCCATCGCCTGCCTCCGTGGATGGCTCCTCACCCCCAAACATCCCACCTGGAGGAACGATAGTTGCTGCTTGAAACCTGGGGCCCAAAAGGCCCCACCATGGAAAGATGCCCACTGGAAGGCTTGGTTTCCATCCCAAAGAACCATGGGGAGTGGTCAGCTCTTCTTTTCCTCATTTAATTGGTCTGAAGATATCCATTTTCTCTGCTGGCAGTCCATGTTGGGCAGGGCAGGCCGTGGGGAAAGGGGCTCGGGAGAGGCACTGAAGGTCAGTGCCAGGGCGATGACCATGGGCGAGCTGCATGGAATACACCTGACTTCTTAGCTGTGAAGTGGAGGAGTCAGGGGCCTGGGTATGTGGAGTGCACGCTCGAGTGCGCAGACGTGTATGCATGTTTGCAGATGCGTGTGTATGCATACAAGCATGGCATGGCACACATGTGTCTTTGGGTGTGTGCCTCCCAGGACTGCCTTTGTGCCCCTGTATGCTCTCATGTGTTTGAGATATGTGCATCTGACAGTGAATGAATGTGCTTGTTTGCCTGCGTGTGCACATAGGAGAAGCCTAGAAGCTGACCTCTGCTGCCTTGGTCCAGCTAATCCTGCCCCCCTGCCCAATTTCAAGCTTTCTCTGCATTGAAAAGGCTTAACGCGGTGATTTGCTATTAATTATTGTTTAAGTTTTGGGTTTTCTTTTTTCTTTGAGAACTGCCACCTCTGCAACAGTTCCCAGCTGTGCTTTGATAAATCATTCCAGCTGCTGGGATTCAAGCAACCTTAAGAAAAGAGGAGCACAGAACACCCCCCTCCTGCCCACTCCCTTCTTCCCTCCCCACCTCAGCCCTATGGCCAGCAAGGCCCAGGGAGGAGAAGGTAGAGGGGCAGATGGTTGGCGGTCTCACCCCAGTCTCCCCAGTCCTGCAGCCTCTCTCTGGGGGCCTAGGGTCTGGAGCCCACCCTACACACCCCACCAAGAAGACAGCAACTGTGGAAGAGACCCAGGCCTCTCCTTGGGGGCTGCCGTGAGGGTGTCAGGCATCTCCCTCCCAACACCCCCGCGTTGTAAATAATGCCAAAAATGAGTAGTTTTTAAAGAGTGTCCAGTGGGATTCTGGAGCCTTGTTTTAATTATACAAAACCAGCATGGGTGCTTGGGCAGATGTTAGCACTAATTGTTTTGAAAGTGAGCCCTCTTGGCTTCACGGAATCCCTCGCTTGGGCACATTTTTATGCAATTCCCCAGGCAGGCAGGTGAGGTCACGCCCTCCGCTGAGCAGGCCCGGAGTCGGCGCCGGCATGCACCCATATCCCCCCACCTCCACCTCCACCCACACACTTCAACACAGGGACGTTGGGGTGAAAGGGCAGTTGGGAATTGGGACAGACAGGGAGTTTGCACTCAGGACCTCTTCCGTCCCCACCTCACCCCTACCGCCTGGCCTCCAGGGGCCTCAAAGCACTGGGATGAGGACACTTTGAAGCTGGCAACACTGGGAAAGGGAGAGGCGGTGAATACAGACAACAGAAGCCGAGGCGGGATTCACCTTACTTCCCTATGGGGCGCCCAGCCCTCTGTGCACGGGATCCAGCTGCTCTCTGGCCAACAGTTCCACTCCATCGGCATCGTTCCCCCCATTCAGCGGGTGAGGCTGTGAAGGCTCAGCCACACAGCCAGTCAAGGTCACCCAGCTCGAGGGCCTCGGGGTCAGGATTGCACGCTCGGTTCTTCCTCCTGCACGTGGAGGCTGGAAGGGCCACGAGGAACAGAGATGGGCGGGGGATGTCAAGGGACGGATGAATGGGTAGTTGGCTAGATGAATGTA